>NW_019213357.1:69336-215601 GCF_002532875.2 Varroa jacobsoni | reverse complement strand
ACTTGAAAATATTTCGGCTATATGTTTGTATGGGAGGGTAACAAAAACACCGGCCAATTCGAAGACAATTCATAACAGTTTCTGCTGTAAACGGGCTATTACAAGCTTTGATGACCTCACACAGATACATAGTCTAAGCTTCAAGAGTAGTAATGTGACTGCGTCCATTGTCGTTATGGTATTTTCTATAAAGGATCTTCTTGTGCTTGCGATTGCTTATTACTCTAGGTCGAAATAACAACTTTAAGTGAGCTTTCACATTGTTTGGCCGGTGTCTATTCCCAATAGGTACACAGTACTCAAAAGAAGACTGAAAATCTGTGCAGGTTAATTATGTATTAGCAGCTACTGGGTGGTCCGCCTGACCGGAGTTTGCTGAATGACAAGTCCAACAGCGGTATCTATCGCTGGTTGCTGGTACCCGACCGGAGCGTCACTTGGCCTTGCTTAATAGCAGTAAAACAGCATTAGCCTCAACGGAAGTTAAAGTCGTGGAATACTTCGACTTGTGTGAAGCAAATCCGAAGACAGGTATATAAATTGAATTTGTTCAATTTAGTTGCTATTAAATTGACCGCCAGCGATAGTAAAGCATGTGATCGAAACATCAAAATTCAGTTGTCTTCAAAAATGAAGCGGAACGGAAAAATCCAAAAAAGCAGGACGCTGGCGGATCACATTTAACGAATAGCCGGGATAGTGATCAAAGACATAGACTAGCTAGCCGATAGTAACGGCGCAATACGTGCAGTAAAAACCTACAATATACAATAACACCGCCATGGAGAGTCTGCCGCACTCACATCTAATACGTGTGATTTCAAACTAAAATAGAAGCTATAGTAGAGGTCAACTCGAAAAAGATATCCGGCAATGCTTTTTAGAAAGAGTTGCTCGTAACTTTCTCATCTACAGCCTTTATGTCTTCGCCAGAGGTAGTTACAGAAATGACAGCATTTTTATACGTTAAGGAACATGCACCAGACAGCTCCCGGGCAAAGTCTGGTAAAAGGAAACTAATAAAATCCGACAAAATGAATGTTTATAAAGAATCATAAATATGACTCGTATTTCAAGTATCAACCTGTACAACCTCACTAAGGCACAGCCTTTGGAAAAATATGTACGGTCAACAGCCAGCAGAGACAGTGTGTTCAGAGCTTCTGGCTACTCAGGTCTAACATGTTTTCGTAGGTTCGAGAAGAACGTCTGCGGTATAAAGTGAACACGGGTTTGCAGCTAAATCTGTTTAGGTGGCGATCCGTGCCTCAGTGTCAGGCAATGACACCGCTTACTCTGAATTATGTGAGTGGCGTGGATCAGCTTCTTCCTAGGCCAAACTTAAGGCTATGATGGAACGCTTCGGCTATCGAAGTTTATCCTAGAGTGTGAATAGAAATGATGACTCGCCGACGTTTTATGTTCTTAGCCCGCGGACGAGTAACACAACTAAGTGCATATAATTATGATCTATATAGTTATCCATTTATTTATTTCACTAGAGAACTCCCTGTTGTCCATTCAGCATCAGGTCCCAATGCTGTTACTCAGCACCGACCCAAGAATGGGTCAATGTACGGGGGCAGAGGTATTCAATACGAGCAAAATACAGGGAACAAGCAGGAGAGAAAATTATGACTGTATTTACCATAATGTTTCCGTTTTCTTAAAATACCTTCTATTTGTTACGGTTTGACATTATAACAGAACTCGTATTCCTCAACGTATATGTGAGACTACAGAAATGAGAAACTATGTTTTGCCCTACAACAAGTGAAAACTAGGTACTTTTCAAGCACATCCGTAAATATCAATTTGATTCGACCCTCTCCTTTCAGTGGTGGTGCATTCTATCTGAAAAATAGACCATTATATTGCTCGTAAAGAAAATAGAACGCTTACATTTTTTTTTTGCTCAAAGAAAATACGGGAGGTGAGGAACTTATAGCTGGTACATCTTTAAGACGTAGCTTCACCTATTTGAAAGTTCGCCCAGATAAAAGGCGCGCTCCACCTAACGTAACTGTAAGACATAATTTAAAATTATTATTAACCAACAATTCGATTGTGTTTGACGGAAATGCAGACCTTACTAGTGTCGCTAGATATGCAATTAGATCAACGAACAGATTCGACATGTATAAAATTTTAACACGGCATTCAGATGGCCCGTTACCTGTTACATAACGCATTCCCGTAAAGTTTTACTTTTTTTTGCTATTTCAAGCCAACCGTTTACTAGTTGGTCCATCCCTGGCAAAATTCGAAAAACTTACTAATTCTCCAACGTCCACTCCAAGGGCCTACGACCCGATATCTCCTTACGGGCTCGAAGTTAGACTCCCTCACCGTGTTCACGTTCGGCTTATTACGTACGGATCACACACATCATCCAATCTACTGCTCTTCATTTTTCCGACGTCGGAGTCTAATCTGATCCATTAGGATCACAACCCTTTCTCGTTGATTCTACTCCGACGGGCCACGTAATTAATCATCACCCAAACGCTGCAAAGCTCTCAGGTGGCTACTATTGTCAACAACGGGTTGAAAGATGATTCATTAGAGAGAACGATTGCAGTCGTAGAACGGGCACGATACGACTCTTTCATGGCCCGCTTTTAACATGCAAATGGTATCTCTTAAAAATACTTCCCGACCCTCACATTGAGATACAGCGCGTATGCATAATCTGATGTCCTGCAACAGCCTGTGTGCGTGCCTTCTGGGTGTCTCCGGTCCATTGCACCATCTTTATCGTTGCAGAGAATGCTCATCCAAAAGGACACAACCCATTAAATTAGGACTAAGATATGCGTTCGCTATAGTAGACTTCAAAGTAACGAGACTTTTCGAACTGTGTTATACGGGTCACACTAGAGAAACGATGGTGAACGTTGTGTCAATAAGCTCACATTGAAATAATTAATAATAAATTTCGTTTAATTATCTATTTTTAAGTTAAATTTGACCTGGAAAACGTAACACAATGATGAAATTAAAAATTGTATTTGTAACTACCTAATCACGCTTTATAAATACGTCACCTTTATCCCTGAATTGATTTAGGGTTGTACACAAACGCTAATGCATATATTGAGCGCTTTTTGTTGTTTTATCAATGTAACCATCTCTATTTCGCACGAAAACGGATAAGTAACCCATCACCTACTTTCAACAATTGTAGTCACGCTAACAATTAGCAATAAAAATTCATTCGCAAGCAATAAACGATACATTCTCTCGCTGAACGCCCCTAGTGACAGCAGCTGGCCTAAGTATACTCATCTTTTTATTTACCAAACACTCGTAGCAATTTTCATGATGGGTTTTTAATAAATGTTTCGTGTTTTTTACAGTTCGGTTTCATGGTGACTGGAGTATTTATTGATAAAGATTAGGATTTCTTTTTCTCCACATTCACAAATTCGGCTTTCTTTAATGTTAAGCTGTTGTAATTAATATAGTAGCCGGCCAAGATGAGTAATCAGTCGTATCCCATACTAGACATTTCTCTTAAACAATTATGGCATAGATATTATTGAATGCATTGACTTGAAGTGTATCTGTTAAGGCTCAAAGCCTTTGCCTGTAATTGTTAGGGTGTTTGGGATCCGCCTGTTTCTGCGCTCGCGATACACAAACCTTGTAGTGCCTAAACTAAATGAATAGATAGTGCAATCGCAACAACTTCAACTCGCCCTTCTGCGTCTTCTATTCTGATCTTCGTCTGAGAATGCCCCTTTTTTTCAAATTGCAAGAATGAAACATTTTAGCTTTAAGAGCCTCTTTGTAGAAATCGAGCTACGGGCTCAGTGTTCACAGCACTTCACGGCTCCTAGCGCTCCATTAACTCCGCGAAACTCTGCACGCTCAGCTGTACGAAGCTGCAGTGATGTAGTACCTAGAAAGTCTTGACGTGAGGTTCCCCTTAGTCCGTGGTGAATTGACGAGCTCGCTTTGGGTGGCGGTGAGCCTTGCAGGTCCTTAAGGTTTTATTCCCGTTCATCCACCTATAGGATGTGGCAGATTGAAGGTAAGTGAGCTGCTTGAAGACGTTGAGCAATGCAAACGCGAACAACGCTGAAAGCGTATGTCATTGAGCTACACTTTAGTAGTAGTAGAAGTAGTGGCAGTTATAGGAGTAGCGACTTAGGCAGCGGCGGTGGCGGTTTCGACCATCAGATAGAGTCAGAAGCAGGGGCAGGTACTACCAGATCGTTCACTCTGGTACAACTTTGCTCCCAGCTATTACTAAGGTCTTGTGAGACTAACGAAGCACAGAGTCAGTGACCAGCAGCACAACGGAGTAAATGTCTTGCGAAAAGTGGATTGTGTTTGACATCCGAGTCCTGTTTCAGAGGAAAACGGGCCGCGCACGACTGTGTTTAGCGTTCGTCTGTATCCACCGTACTAAGGAGGACGGTGAGGGCGACAAGGAAAGGATAGGGGGTTCAAAAGGATATTGTTAAAAAGAGTTGTGGGGACTAGACGTAGTGCAGCTCAACAGCCACTGTAACAACAATAGTAACAACAGGAACAATAACAACAAAGCAGTAAGATCTGCTACGCCCCTCCGGTACGACTGTACCATTGAACCGTTCTTCTCAGTTTTGAAACTATTGGTTTGAGACTGACACAGTTTCATATGGCGTGAGGTATCAATTTTACAGACGCACTAGCGCCGAGGTAGATAGCTATCATGGGAGTCAGCGGAGATAACGTCAAGAGCGGATAAAGCAGACGCGACGAATAGCAAAATGACAACGCGACAAATTTTAAAACCATGCGGCAAAGAAATGCACCCGTAGCCCTTACGAAGGCTTTGGGGGGCTTACAGAAGGGTCTAACGCCATGAGAGAGGCAGCTTACGCACTACTGAACAGGTCGCGGCAGACAATGGCGGCTGTGTGAGGGCATTGGAATGACGACTATGGGAACAAGATGGTAAAATCGTAGTCTCGATTTCTCGTTTGGTGCTAGTGACAACCCTATGTACTGTATTATACGATGTTGAGGTGCCTATGAAGCAAACGGGCACGTGCTCGTGGTTTATAGCTCACGGTGCGCTAGTAGTGAAATAACGCTAGAAAGATACACGACGGAATTGGGGTCTGGTGAAAAAAACAATGCCAATTGTCGCCAGAGGAACGTCTGGTGCCATTGATTTAAGGTAAATATAATAGAACAAGATGATACCGTCGGATGCGAAACGGCCTTCCTATGCCAGTTTGCGAGGATTTTAAAGAAATTGGTTGGCAAACATTTCATTGTTTTAGTATTTCAGGACATGCTAAAATAGGAGTAAAAGCATAGCTTTATATTTATCCGTTTATTTATGCAAGCACAACTTATGTAACAAATTTCAACAGAAACATATCTTCAAATGTAAGTATATTATTTTAATTAACCATTTACGCAAGGCCAGCAAATTCTATAGCACAGGCCTTCCGTAGACCTGTTGCCTGGACGAATGGAGTTCTAACGTAATGTGATCGTTACGCGATCTATCCACCTTGCCGGTAGCTTCTTCAGAGATTTCACATAAAACATCATTTCGATTGCCTACCTAAAATTAATGACTGTCCGTCTGGTCGGAAATTGAGTTTCAACGCGTCGTACTTCTGAGCAGCATCTGAGCAGGCTCTTCACACAATTTGGACAAATCGGATATTCCATTAGAATTTTACTAATTAAGATGCACGTCTCGTAGTTCTCTAAACGTGACATCATTATTAGCATTTCAGATAAAAATGCATAAGAAGAAGATTAACATAGACTTGACGTAAACAGGGCTGCCTACCCGTTCATTGGATAGACCCCATTTCTAATAGAAGCAACGGATGCAAGAAAAGGAAAATAGTTGCTAAAAACTATATATATATATATATATACGTGCTCAAAAGCCTTTATCGTAAACATATTACAAACCTTTGCAACACTTTACGCTCTGAAGATGTTTAATTATAAACTGGTCCGTATTCTGCTCTAAAATTACGAGATGCCGTGGGCCTTTTAGGTGGAGCCGACGAAAGATACGTGGTTGATGACATTTTCACCTTCCAACTCGAATTTTCCCTAAATTCATTGCATATTTTTCTAAGAGAACCGTTTCCAGTGTATCCGTTATGTATCATCACATGTAATCAATTGTAGAATTTGGTTTCTGTGGGATATTGCATCTGTACATAGAATACAAGCAGCTTATCAGAGTCAGACTTTGGTTTCATAATGACAAATGACTGGTTTGGTCTGGGCCGTGTCGTACACATCCAGACTACAATAAATCTATTAGTGAATTGAAGGCTTAGTAAAATTACAGCCTTCCTGTAGTTCATCAATGGGCTATTTTTCTGTATTATGCCACAATTGTTTCCAAAGGACCCTCAACTTGGAAAAATACATTTGAGGGTGTCTCAGAATTTCTTGCCAGTGTTTCTAATAAGGACATGGTGCATTAATGAGCGTATTGCATATTCGAATCGCTCTGACGGGTTTTCTTCTATTCTTTGAACGGAGTATCAGGCCACGTTTAAAGAGTACACTTTTGTAGTGAATTACGGCTAATACCATTGTCGTTGTAAAAGACGCGGGCTGACTGGTAGCTTCCATTTTGGCCTTTAGATGAGTTCCGCCGTCCGAATATTTATTCAGATCGGTCTGTTTACTTTTCCGTCCTGTTATACTATTTAGTATGAGAGCGACAAGGCAGACAATGACGAATCAGATACTACAGAAACAGATCAAGTCTTTTTCAGTTCCTATCAGGGGATCGAGAACGTTCTTGAACTGACACATTCCCAATCATTACGAAGCGTTTGGCAAATGTAAACACTATTCAAAATATTTAGTGGATACGGCTTTTGAGCGATTGTCAGAGAAAAAAAACACGGCTCTAACAAGCCTAAATGATGGATTATATATTATCAGTGAATGAAACAGGTTGGTGACATAAGACCCTACAATTAATTCAATGTAGATTAATTCTTGTCAGTTATAGCATTGCAGGACATGCACACCTAATGTAAATCCTGCAGGCTGACAGGCGACACAGAAGGATGAGCATACTTTATTACTAAGCAGGATCCGTTCTCTGTAGCTTCTTTTTTTATGGCATATTTTTGCTAGTAAAGAGCTAAATCAGTCTTGTGTCACAAGTTACTCCGTACAATTGTTTTCCACTCATGTTGAACAGCACTTAGAAGTAATACCCATAGAAGATCATATCGTTGATGAAGGTACTCGACTCTTTCGAAACGAGGTTTCCCCAATAACAACGATAAAGGTACACATAAACATGTTGAATTCTAAGTGGCTACTGAGTTCAGAAAGCTGTTTAGCAGCTTCGAGATTTTTAATTAGCAGAAAAACATATATCATATGACGTCAAACGTTGATCAAAACCCCACCTAGCAATCAAAATATACACTGGAGTTTGAGTTTTGATTGAAGTTTGATCCTTCAAGATAATTTTTCAAAGGGGAGATAAATTTTGACTCATTTTTTTCGAGGGGTAGCGCCACTTGCTAAATATCTCCGGCTTACTGCCCATTAGAATATTACATAAAACAAATTTCGAAACTCCCGCTGCTGGGGCACTATATCAGGTTGTCCAATATCAGATATATGTTATTATACATAATCCGCCTGATGACCTATTTAATTTACATTAAATCAGATTTGCTAATGACTAGTCATAATTGATCTAGAATATTTGCCAATAAAGTGCACGACTCTCACGAGTTCCTTGTCGATGGCATTACTAAACACAGTAATACGTCAGCGTGTAAGTAACTTAAATCAATAGATAATACGCGACGTGTGGTTGATAGCTTTGCAATGCAAGCGCTGAAACAGCTGAAGAAAGACGACCTAATATGTTGTCCCCCGTTCTGGTGCGTCAGTAGCGTTTCCGCTCACTAAAGTAAGGCACATGCGAAATAGTCTTCGTTGAAACTGGGTCTGGGCGTAAATTTATGTTGTTACATGCTGGAGGGAGCTAGTCGTTAGAAGTAGCAATGTTTAACAGAAGCGATTCGCGGAGAAACTGTAGGTTATTGCACAATTTCGTCCTACGAGAAATAGTACTTATTCTTTTTATAAGGCAGGCATCACTGTTTGAAGTTATTACTCGAAAATGATTGTCAGTACGTGATAATTAAATTCAATTTTTATTTAGTTTCATATTCGGAAGCTGTTCTCATTCTTCATCGTGAACGACCCCTTCGTATAAGCCGTTCCCAGTAGTTTTCGATAAGGGATTGACTTAAGAATCATCATCATCATCGGAGTCTTTAAGGTTGCGTAGTTTTATTAGCCCGTTTGGAAATTTTGTTCTCGGGTAAAACATTGTGTTGCATTTTTTCGATAGGCTGAATCGGGGTTCCTTTTATTTAGACGGAGGTGGTCATTAAAGGTCAAAGCTGTAACAGTGAACTCGACGTTGCAGATATTCTTGTAGCCTATCTATACTCTCACGCTATATATCGGAAAAAATATTAGCAATGCACACATTGAGTGGAGCTTATATCGATTATAAGTTCGTATTCAAATTTTACTAAACTCCTAAAATACCATAGAACAATAACGTGCGTAATGAGATCAATCTATTGGATTCCTGATTTGTGGGCCCGATAGTGTAGTCGGGTTTCTATTTTAAGCGAAACGAATTTTTTATATATATATATATATTATATGCTTCCTACAATACGTGCCTCATGTTTACTACAATTACACATCCTTACGAGATAATCTTATCCTTAATCAAGATCCGCAGAGAGCTCCATCTTGAATGATTAAGCAATTTTAGAATATACATGATAATAGAAATAAAATAATTTTCTGATATCGGAATAAAAACGATAGTTTTATCACAAAATACAGCATAGGCAGATCCTATTGAGTTACCCAAACAAAATCTTAATCTGTTTATTCGAACTATATTAAAACACCTATTCAATGAAAGAACTTGTTTACTTGAGCATTAAACTTCGTTGGTTAACAAATAGAACTTAGTTATGATTATACGGCGTTTGCATGTACTCCTTGGACGAATCCCAGAAAGTAAAACAAAGAGAGCCCTGCTTCTACCTACAACTTTATTAACTAAATTGATTAATATTTAACTTGATGTGATTTTATATTAGGCCAACTATATGAAACCTAAGCTCAGTCTTCTTAGGGCCAATAATGTGAACGGAAGCCTTTTGAGGGAGACATATTGCCGAAAGCAGCTTTTATAGCTAAAAATTATAGCTGAATCATCACTATAAGCTAGTGCTCATGTATTTTAATCTAGAAATTATTGCTACACGCTTGTAAGGGTACATCTTTTATCGGTAGCTTTATATGAATCCAGAATATATAATGCAATAATAATAAGTGGTCAACTGGCTCGCTAGCTGGCGTCTGATATGTCTTATAACGCTGCCGCTATAGGCAGGACGAAATCGTACGATCCTAAAAGCAAACCTAGAATATCGGCCAGACCAATTCTTATTAGACTAACATTGTTCAAATGCAGCTTGTATTCATTCTAGTTGCTCGACAGAGTTCCGAAGCGCACATTCAAGCTCTTCATCAGGAAGGATTGAAGTGCAATCTAATCATTTGCAACGTACGAAGGGCTGCATGACGAAGCAATGCGAGGTGCACCACATATGCTCGCAACGCATAGTGCTATGCAGAAATTTAACCTGTGTAACTGTTGAAGGCTAAACTTTTTTCCTTCTGTCAAAGCTGAAACACCCAAAGGTAATAACTTCTGCGGAGTGAAGGACGCTTGCGGCTAGCTGGCTGACTGACTGACTGCCAATAAAAGAACTAATCCAACAGAGCGAAGTGAACTGGTGCATCAAAGACAGTAAGCAACTATCTCTAAAGGGAAATTAGTTTAGTCTCTTGCACCGTATCCGCTCCATAGAATTCAATACGCACCCTATAGATAAACAAAAGATCGTTTTCCCAGTGCAAGCCATGCTACTAACGACAGGCAGCGCTGTATCGTACCTACGCCCCAACTAGTTTGATAACTGTATGTGTAACAGCACTTCGTAGCCGTGAACTTTGTTGAAAATCTGTCGATACGAAGTTACGAAGCACGACGAAGACCAATCAGCGGTCTATTGGTTACGTCGCAGAGTCTCTTCTCTGCTTAGCTTTCACATTGCTGACGATAACGTTACAGGTCCTGCTTTAGGGTAACTGTATTGATTACCCGATTAGTTACTACATCACTAGCTAGATTATTTATTATTTACGAATTGGACGGCTTTGCAGGTGTAAGACTTTTCACAGACAAAAAAAGGTACGAGGTGGTTTCTCTATGGTATAGATATTGTTTTCAAGTATAATGAAAGTAATATTTTTTACAATTCAATTTAAAATAACTAATCAACAAATGAGGTAAATAAAGAGATACGATAAATATGGATGCGGCACTTTCCGTTAGCATTTATAGAAAAACAAATTTATAAACCGCGCGTAATTTGTGAATTGTGACAACAGCGTTAACGTTCAGGTGTCTAAGGGCTAAGGTGTGTCAGGGTAAGGGTCAGAATTGCCCGCCCACATCAGCAGTGTTGCGCGCTATGAAGGTAATCTGCTTCTCGTTTGGCTGTATTTTCTGTAGATTTCTGTTCTGCGGAACTGTATCTGTTCCGTAGGACAGAAATCAACGAATTATTTTGCCGTCATTGTAACTTGATTATCCACGTGTTATTCGCCTAAATAAAAAACGTTTTGTTTGTAGGTTTCACAAACCCTTTATTTTCTCTGTTAGCATTTCCCGGACCTCGGTGCGGCGAGCGCGTCCGTAGCAAAATTTCAGACGTAGTCTGACCCGACTTTGACTTTCTAAGTCAGATGTAATTTACGACTGCCCTATAGTCACCGCACCGGCCTCAAAGCAAATACACAAGGAAAGCTATGTCGTTCTTCCAAGAAAGGCCAAAGATCTACTTTGGTGCCTGTTCACTTCTAAGTTTCGACTAGACCCTTTTGAACGAGGATGCGTAAATGACCCCGGACGCGGAAAGCCTGTCGGGTCTGGTCGCCAGGTCGGCAAGAAGTAAACCACGTCTTTAGCGAGCTCTAAAGTTCGTCTTCTTCCAACAGCGCCATTCCACAGCCCTGAGTAGAATCTCTCCATACGTGGTTATTTGCTATGTTACTAGTGAGTCCGCCTGCAGTTCCCTTGGGGTTGTGCCGTTGGAAAGCGAACAAAATAAAAAAATCAGTTTTTTCCCTCTGGCACCTCTTAACCGAAACCGCAGAGGGACGATTGCTCCCTTCGTCTGCATCGTTCTAACAAAGTTAATTCGAAAAGAAACCAGTGAACAATACAAATATCATTTTTTTTTTAAATTTTAACTTTTGGAGATCCTATATTCTGTTAAGTAGGGTACATTTTGAGACCATCCATCGTCCATATAATAATAATATGACTACCATCTCAGAGTTGTACGTAACTGCTGGAATATATCTTTTCTCTTTGTGGCTCTTCTTCAATATTTATACGCGAACTCAATAGAAAGCCTCAACTGTGAACGTCGAGTCTATATTCTTCTAGCGTCAAAAAAAAAAAAAAAAAACTATTTTTTACGCGTAATTAGTATACATGCAGAATCATTAACGAAAAAGCACCCTGATAACCACTGTGTACTGACACAGTGATCGGAACTGTAATAAATAGAGGCCAACGGGCCAAATTTGTCGCTGTATGGAGAGTCTTTATTTCTGGCTACATCTGTGTTCTTTTTACTATATATATATATATATATATATATATATATATATATATATATATAACAACACCGGTTTTGTACAAATAAATTTTTCAGTGTTTGGGGATCACGTCATACTCTAACAAAAGGGACGATTCTTATGCCATTTCGTTTATTTATGTAAACCGCATTGGCTTACCAGTAATACCTGATGAAAATAGTTAATAATAATTCTGAGCGAAGATTTGCCATTTAGCCTGTGATATTTGTTGGCCTAATTCAAAGATAGGCGACTTGAACGAATCCCTATGTGCTTGCCATTTATGTTTATTTATGTCCATATATGAAAGCGGGCAGCATAGCGCGGTATTAAAAGATCATAACATGTTTACGGTCTATTGTTATTAGTTGATATTATAGAGAATAAAGATCGGCATCGCTCGAAAAAAAAAAATCCTACGAACAGCATGGTTTTATTAGAATTATATTATTATTATATTAATAGAATTATATTATTTCGTTTGGAAGAACGGATACATGAATATAAAGGTTGATGGAAAAGAGAAGTCTGATTTTTCTATATTAAATAATTAATGAAATTAAAAAAAAACTACATCTAGTTACAACAATGGTAGATCTTTCGATGAAATAATTGTTGCTTTTTTTAGCTAGCGTTATCAATTAATATAATTAATAACTAATTATTAAACTTAACGGATAAACAATTTTAAGATAACACAATTAGTTTCAGATGGCGCAAAAAACAGTAAAGAAGATCTTGCGTTACACGTTAATATATGACGCAAATTTGCTTCTGTAGTAGTAGTAGTAGTAGACTTAATGGAATATTTGAAGAGATTACCTTAATGTTAGTTTATAGGTGTATTTAATTTGACAAACGAAAAACTGCCTCCGGATTTCTACATACTGCTAAGTGGTGACGCTTTACTCCAACTAGACATCTTGATTTTTTATTATTGTTTTTATGAGCTTGTTACAGGATGGTGCTGCAAACTACTCAAATTGTTTCCTTGTGTCAATCTGCTATCTCACGATTGTAATGAATGGGACTGAGCGAAAACTACCGTGAGGAATAAGATTAGCACATAAACAAACAGGACACATTGCCCTTGCTTAGGCAACGTTTTAGGAGCCAATTTTTGCCGCTGGCGATCTGCCAGTTAGTAACGACAGCGAGAAGAAAAGTCAACACATATAACAGTAGAGAAATCACAGCGTTAGCTATTTTCATCATTCTGTACATATTTACATGTTTGATTGAAGTTATGATGGATCATTGCTTGCTAATGCGTCGATCGTATCGTTAACTTAAAAAAATCACAAGCTTAAATTATTGCTTGTTGCGCGTCACTCGAAAAGCTGAAGATAGAACATGCACAAAACTACGGCTCGTATACCATCATCGGCACTCGGTAACTATAAATAATTAAATAATCAATATTTCATATCGTTTCAAGTGTTACCCAGTGCAAAGACAAGTTAAAATCGAGTGCTAGGACCCGGCAAAGTACATTGTTCATGCCCTACTAATCGTAGCAACGTTACCAAAAAGCAAGATATAAATACTGCTTCGTGCGATAAATGTCCTAGCATATAATCGGTTCTCTTTGACCTTCATCAAAAAAAGGAGATGGCATTCTATTGACGCACTGGAGTCAGGAAAGATTATTCAATCACCAGTTAGCAGCGTACGAATCCTGAAATGAGGACAACTCGACGAGAAACAATTGTCCGCATAATGCAATCCACTGAGTTACCGGTTGTCTTCCTATCGAATTGAAAATCTATCTAATTCATTTATCAGTTAGGCCAAAACAGCAAGTACTGGTTGACTCCTAGGTATAAAGACATTTATGGGGGCCTTAGAGGAAAGGCGTAGCCGAAGGGTGAGGCGGAGAAAACATGGCATCCTTCTCACGTCTTTGAGAGTCCTGATAGGTGGCCGGAAATACGGGCGAAAGGGCAGCTTTCAAAACCGTCCTAGTGGACCGACACTAAAATTATGACCCGGATCTTTTTGCGCAATTAAATACCCAAATGTCTTGTATACGAATACTGGCAATATATTTCTTTACTGCTAAACACTGTATATATGTTAGTAGATTAAAAGGCTTTTGTACGTGACGTAAATCTACGTGTGTATGAATGACTGTTATTTCGCCGATAGGTGTCTACTAGAAAGTCTCTGTGATGCCTCTGTATTTTGATATCGAAAAAGAAGGCGTTGTTGTTGCTGCTGCCGCTGGACCAATATGGTATTTTACTATGTTATTACACATACATTTTTATCTGTTTGAACACATAAACAATGAAGTGTTATGCGGATGCAGTATCTTAGGGAAGCCAGTGGAACACGTCAAAAGCTGTATAGAATTAAATAACGTATCTGTCAAAAGTCTGTAGTCTGTCCCACAGAATGGCTTATATGGCGAGGTTTTTTTAAAGTTGAACCCGACTGAAAGTGTACCTGCAAGATTGTGGAGTCACAGCCCAGCGACAAGGCCAAAAAATACAAGACAATCGTTTTAGGAGAGTTAAGAAGATTGTGCGCCTAGTCAAAAGAAAATTCTCAATTGAATAATAGCCTTTGAAATATTATTATATGTATTACATTACAAAACCAAGAGTAGACTCTCCAGTAGGACGTTGTCCTGACATACATCTCTATGCCAGTATATATAATCAGTACCAATATTAGCGCGGCAGAGTCATATATACGAGCACTGTTCAAACGAACCGAAATAACTTTCTCCTTCCTCTTCTCCTTCACAGACTTCACGCCTCGATGTTTAATTTCTTTAGTCCTCTGTAAAAATATGGTGTACAATGCTGCCATCGGAGTACATATATACTTTGTCAGCAAAAAATTTTTTACGTTGCAAATGTGTGTTTCCAGCAAGTATCCAGCAAGCATCTAGCCTTGAGGGCATAACTACAGCTAATGTATCTGGTTAGCCTATACGTTCATTATCAGACTGGTATTAACAGAAACAATAAAACAAACAGAACGAACGCCTGTGAGCAGCACACGATTCCATCTTGCACAGTAAATTTACCTCTGAGTGCACAACGAAGATTTATCTATTGAGAATGTGCTTCAGAGTACGTAAAATTTATATCAAGGTTTACATGAGTCAAACCTGACCATGAAAATGCAGAAAACGTTAAAAAGCTTTGATGTTCGCTAGAAGTGATAAGTATACACATGTCACTCAGAGAAGCCTAGGAGACTGAGCTCCATAGATGACACTAAAGAGTTGTATTGATAAAATGTTTTTCTATTTTTGGTTGAACTATAAACTGGATTTGTTTCAAATACGACGTCATTCAATCCTCCAAGTTTCGTTAAGTTCTCGCTTGGCGTTGACTTCAAACAGATATTTTGTCAGTTTTTATCATTTATCTCTAAAAAAATTCTATGCCGTAAAAAATGTCGCGGGTTTCCACAACTTGAAGTTAACAGAGCGAGTACTTGACACGCGCGGACCGCTCTATCCGTCTGTATAAATCCATATTGCGCACATTGTTTGTATAGCGTACCCATGACTCTGCATAGTACACACAGCTGAAGGCGGAACCAAAGGCTTCTCCCTATGATAACCGCGATTCCACTAGTGCAGGATGGGTGGCAGCGACCCCGAAAGAGAAAGAAGTCCGTTTGAGGAAGCAGTTGCTGCTGATGCTACTGCTGCTAGCGGAAGGAGCATAGCTATTTACGTAAATTGGCCTTGTCCTCGTTTTCCTCTCCCATCATACTACTCGACGTCTGCTGCCACTGCGGCTGCTGCTGTTCCTAGGAGAAGTGTCCTCGACGACCTTTCTATCTTTATCCTTTGCGTTCTCACTTGCGCCCCTCTGTTCTCTTCCAATCTGGCGCCGCTGCCGATTTACCGTGTTAGGAATAGTTGGTCGCTCCGCTTGTTCGTTGGCTGTAACAGGCTGGCTTGAGATCTTAGGGAAATAGAAGCAAGTGTGGAGAGGGGGGCTGTTGTTCCCCGCACTGTTCGGTGGATTGATCAGTCAGTCGTCCGTTGGCCTAACCAAACAGCCACTCGGCTTCTTGGTAATGGCATCTTTAGCAATGCGCGATGTAAGGGGACTGGCGTTTTAGTAGCAGCGGCAAAAGAAGCAATGGTGGTCGCGTCGGTGACTGTTTGTGATGGGGGAAGCGCTGCAGCTACTCTTATGCGTCGTTTTGCTTGCCTTACTTGCCACGTTTTTCTGATTCGAATCTGATTCCAGGCCAGGTCTGGGCAAGCATGTAGCTCTTTGGTCGATATCAAAAAGGGACCTAGAACGAAGAAGTGAATGCGAGTTTGTTCTGACCAGCCTTCGATTGGAGTGTGGTGTGATGATAGCACAATGGCGGAAGGAAGTTAGTTGAGGAAACGATGGCACGACCTATTGGGCACGAATACATAGATATGAACGCAGGCAAACAGTTGGTACAGGATGTCGACCTCAATAAAGACAGCCTGCAGGATCGTGTATACTCCAAATGCATGCCAAATCTACGTAGGTTGGCCGGTCTTTCATTCAGTCAATGCTTGAGGTGAGGTATCAAGTTATGGAAAGTGGAGTATCTGAGAATACCTACGATCGAAAATTAAAAAAAAAAAGCAAGTCTTTATAATATAAGAAAAGAAACATTTTTGTCCAATAATTTTGTTATTATGTAGTGGCGCGTTTCTAGATAGTAATGCTGCCTTGACGGCTTTTCAAAATATCAACAAGCTTGCGAGATAGAACTCGTCAAGCTCAGGACTAGCAAATATCACCATCAAGTGGCTAGAGCCGTCGGCAAGAATTATATCAGTACAACTCTAACATAAATGTTGTTCTTCAAAATTCAAAAATAGTATCGGACTTATATACGAAAAGTCTGGTTATGAAGACCAAACAGAAGGTCGCGATGTTTGCACCCGAATGGCTACACGTCAAACGTGCCAGGCAGGTTCTATTTTGAGAATTGAGGCCTAGTTTATCAACAAGAAAAACAGGCAGAATAGAGGATCCTAAATTTCTCTCACATGTAAAATACAGAGCGAGAGTTCCTATTGGACGACCTACTGCCATGTCTAAGTTCGATTTAGTCGTGATCAAGGAATTTTACATGTAGTGCATATCGTAAATATTAATTCAATTATGGATTGACACTACCCTAGCGACCATGAATTTCACTGGTGACAAGCTGAGCCAAGCTTTAATAGTGCAAATGATGAGCTTACCTGAAAGTACTGAAATCGTACGTTTGCATCTCTTGTTATTAGTACTTAGTTCCTATAAGTTCATTGCGGCTATAGCAATCATCGACAGTCGATGCGCGTGCATACACATTTTTTTTCTTTAAGCAGCCAAAAGACATGATCCAGTAGTTACTCTGTTGACATAATCGATATGGGTTGCAGGATCCATTATGAAGCAAAAATACAAGTTCCCGTTTATCTCTCTCAAAAAAAATTTTTCGCCTACAGTTGGTCTGCTGTTCTCGGCTTTTGGTTGCTATTGTTTCCAGCGTGAACGGCTCCCATCCCTATGCGGCATTTACCTGTTCCGGTTCAGCGATACACGCCTAGGTCCAATACGAGTGTTCTCTTCATTAAGTCGCCCAGAGTGCCATCTTCCATATTTCATTTTTTCGCTCGTTCACGATCGTGGCTAAACTCTAGAACATCTCTCCTCTACGCAACTGCGACAGCTCTGTTACTAGCAGATCCAGCGCATCCAGTTTTCCCAAGTTACGTGGGCAACAGCTGGCTAACTGGTTGGCCATACCGCCACGTAGCAACAAAATACGCGTGTGCCAGCGACGTAACCGTGCGGTGCAGAAAGATTGTTACCGCGCGAACACGCACAAAGGACAAAAGTTTTCCGTACTATCAACACTTTGCCCAGCAGCAGCAGCAGTACACTACCGTCAAGGGCGACTGCTGTGGTTGCCAGGACTAAAAGACGCTGAGCTGGGGTACCCGCGTTAATCCCTCATCGAGCGGGGTCCCAACGTTGCCGTATGTGTGAGCAAGCAAATAAGAAACAACACGATAAATACAACATCGAGATATTCAACATTGGATCAACAAGCCCGCCATAGAATTTCGTTACCAGCTGTATCGCTTGCTGACGCACACCCGCGTTTACCGCCGTTGCTGGGATTGAGACCCGCACTCCGGGGTATGGCCAAATCCAGTCCTCGGTCCTCTGAAAGGAGTATCACGCTCCGTTGGACGTGCTTTTATGACTACCGAAGTTGTTTTCGAGACCTCTCGTAGTGAAATAGTCATGCATAAGAAACAATATAACATACAGCTGAGCGAATCGGAGCTGGCTGATGTTACTCGTTCATTGTGTCTCTAGACTTTATCTACGTCCAGTGTTAGATTTCTTCTCAACGACTCTGTGGCTCCGTGCATGTGTGCTGGTTAATGCGGAAAAAAGAACATGGCCATAAGCGAGCCCAAGTCGACACAGTATACAACCAAGCTGAAGTGTGCACATTTACATTTGTACAATTATAGCTGCTATTGTACGTAAGGCTACAGCGTCCATTGTACACTGGCCATGTGGCAATAGTCGTTACTGCTTTTACTATCTTGGATTCACGATAGATGGAGCTGGGTCTAGGACAGATGTTGGCAATCCTCGAGTAGACTCTGTGTTACTCAAGCATCCCTCGATTAACATATGTCCGTCATGAATGTAGACAAAGATAGAAATGCGGACCCTGAGTAAACATAAAGATGCTTATACAAAGTCACATGGAGGGCATGGACAACAAAGAAGCCCTGAAATCTTAAGGCCACACCTAAGTGATGTCGGATAAATGCTACACTGGGACATTTTTTTTGCCCTCTGCTGCTGCTGCTGCTGCTACTATTGCTTTTCCTGCAGCTGTTGTTTTATTGGAGCTTAGATTAGGCGCGCACGAGACATCGTGTGCAGTTCACGTACGTGTCGTGCCGTTATCATGGCAAAAATCGATCCGCTTATGTCAGTCCTCCTCCTGCTGCTGCGTGGGAATCGAAGTTGGGATCAACGCCAGACGGATAGAATATTAGCCGCGACAAGTAAATCTCTAGCGACGGCTTTTACACAATGAGTGTATTTTGGGTTAGCATTATAAGTTTCGATGTGGAAGTCATGAGGAAATTTTGTCGTTATGCGAGCAGCAATAGACGCTTTGAGAGTTCACTTTGGTGGGTTTCGCAACGGAGTAATACTATCTGAGACTCGGGGAGGCTCAAAACAGAACCCGAGTGGCTGAATAAGGAGTGCCACTGAGCGAAACGTTGACGGAGGTCGCGCTCGATTATCTGAAGCACAGTAAAGAAGTGGTTTGTCGCCATCGCCAGCCTCTATCTTGACTAGTATTGAGCACTTTATTTCAACTCCTTTCCTATTGTAGCACGAACAATACGATAAGATGGACCAATTCTAAGAGATACCGATTTCGTCCACAATTGCGTTTCTCAGACAGCTCCTAAATAGAGTTTTTAACTCTGACGAGACATTTTGAATTGTCACAAAACCGGATAGTCACCGATGTTGTGTAAAGGCTGAAAATATAAGTGAGAGATACAAATCAGTGTCTTTTGTGCTGGCTGGGTTATTACTATTGCCGAACAAGCCTAATGGGATCAGTCGCTGGTTGAATGAATTACAATCCACCGCTCGTAGAGGTCATGCGGCCACTCTGGACAAATGCGTTTCTCGTTCTTAACAATATTGTCTCTCATCACTTGAGATTACTCATCCCAGAATCAAGGAAGAAGAAATGAAAACCGATAGCCTCGTAGAAGGGAGTCGCAATTTTGTCAGTTGTCTGTTACCGGTCGGCGACGTTATTTTCCTTGGGCTCGTCCAGTGAAAAAGGAACGAGAAGCAATCAGAATCCGATGGGTGGCAGGCAGTGAGTAGCGCGCCCAGGTCACATATGGGCTATCATAGGGGTGGCGTTATCTCTACTAAATGACACGGTAAAAGGGTTGTCTACTTGCGGCGATCGTCGGGTGACGGCAAAAGGCAGAAGAGTAGAAAGAAATGCCACGAGCAAAGCTTTACGTAATATGTACTTTACGTTCTCACAATGGGCGGACCGTGACGATGTTTAATGATGCATGCCATTTGACGATCCGACAATAACGAGATTGCACTGTATTCATATATAATCTGCAGTGAAAAAGTTGGTGATAGTTAGAAAAAAAAAAAAGAAATAAAGCTTTTAGTGGAAGGTTCGTTGTTTAGACAGTTAGTGGTCCCTGTATCGGCGCAACAAAGAGTGGAAATGCCAAAAAACTAAGCCTAAATGGCATCAGCATCATCATTATTATTCGTTAGCGATCCATAAAGCGATCACTAGGTATTTCCAAATTTACAATTATTTCAATCACTAGAAGCTGATGCGAAACAATGCTGGCTTCCGGTAAGATAGTTCTTACATTTGTCAGAGTTCCTAAATAACGAGTACAGATTTGAGAGAACAAGGAGTATTCTATTTGTCCAATGTTTACATCAATATACAAGATACTCAAGTGGCGAATTGCTGCGTTTGTATCTGTGCACGTTAATGC
The DNA here is from genome assembly GCF_002532875.2 of Varroa jacobsoni. Taxonomy (NCBI): domain Eukaryota; kingdom Metazoa; phylum Arthropoda; class Arachnida; order Mesostigmata; family Varroidae; genus Varroa; species Varroa jacobsoni. The sequence continues at coordinate 195,290 of NW_019213357.1, read as the reverse complement.
GACCGTAGACGTTCTAGTACTATTTTTGTACAGTTTCTCAAGTGCCAAACGTGGATACTCAATGCAACTGCGCACACTTGATAAGCACGTAAAGTATCCACAAAAAATGATATAATATAACTTCATGTTCTCTGCTCCTTTAACAGGATTTTAAAATTGCTTGCCCGGAAGCGCGTTTTATAAATTAAATAAAATATGGACCACTAAAATACGGGTTAGATGCGATATCTGAGACGTTCAGAAGAAACTTCCTGACTTTGTATTAAATCATAATATTAGCCCTTGTGATACGCGCTACGCCTTCCAGGTCCATTCAAGCGATAACCCTTTTCCGGCCAAACGCTTGAAAAAGTGTTGGAACGTCATTTTGACGTCCAATTATTTGATGTAGCTAAAGCTGTTCTTGTTTAAATTAGAAAAATCAGGTGCGGATTGAATTTTAACAAAGCTGAGCCGGGATGCGAATAGATTTATTGAGAAATTGGAAACCGATTCATTGAAAAGTTAACGGTCCCACAGCGGCACTAGGTAGACTCTAAACAGTTACTTAAATACGTTAGTCATTGTCCCTTTCTCAATACCTATTCTTGTCTCTAGCTAAACTCTTGTTACCAGCCTACTTGACAGGTCCGACCCATTGAGAAGACATTAAAAGAACAAAGAAAATCAATATGATTACACTTACAACGTATTGCATAGGGCATCGATTGGATGTCGCCTTTTTTTCTGCTAGGATGCCTCGTTTCAGAAAAATCATTTGCCCTAAGCTAGACTAATTTAGTTGAAAAAACAACGCTTAAATTCAGATTTCGGTTTTAGCGGGAAGTAAACTAGGCCAGTTTGACACATGCATAGTTTCCTATCGATGCGGAAGCGTATACGACAACAAATAACTACAACAGTTCCATTCCCATTTGTTTCTATGACTCTCAAGGAAGGAAGATTTAAGCTAAATAAGACAGGGGCATACACAGGTGCATCGATAGTGGGAGACGCTGATGTAGTGAAAGTGTGATTTTCGAACTACCCTTTTTTAATGGGTCTTGTGAAATAGCTTCAAAAACTTTTACAACTTACTCAACTGATAATAGTTGATGTTAATTTCCAAGAGGAAATGGAAGGAATTAATGTATCAGTTGTACAAGTCGACTTCGGCTTGTTTCTTGAGGATAAAAAGAAAAATGAAAATCTACCAATTGATTTTCTCTTGTGGCACATCGCATTTGAGACTGCTTAGGTTTCAAGTAGACGGAATTGGGTTAAAAATCCTGACCTGGCCCCCAAACGTTCAAGTTTTCTGCAAAGAAGCGCTCGGGTGAATATTAGGGTTTCCTTTGCTTCGCAGTAGGCGCGTTACTCGTAGTGAACTTAACCTTCTATTCGCCAGTAGCAGAGAAAGGCGACAGTGCTTGGCTAAGGAAGTGGTAAAGATAACGTAAATTAGAGCGTTAATTTTTTACTGGAAATAATGGTTGAAATGGTAAAATTAACCAAAAAGCTTCGACGGCGATTCGAGACAAAAATCGTTTGTACTGGCAGCTACAATGATTAAAGAAGTTATGCAAAACCGTATAACGGATACATGAAAACGAAGCTTTGGTGCGTTTAATTTTCATGTATGTTTATCAGTTCATGTAAGCCAGCAATTGTACTCTACGACATTTTCTATTGCGGCATATTAAACCGTGTTTGGTGCAATAGAATAGGTCGACAAATCGTTGTGATATAAAAGCACTGCCTCAAGGTAAATGGAAAGAGCTACACTAAAACCCGTTGTAAGACTTAAGCTTCATTCCTTTTAAAGGTTTATAAATACATTACATTATAAGTCCAGCATGTAATCAGCCTGTAGTATCGATATATCAATCATACTAATCATTTCAGCCGTCTTAATATATGAAAAGAGCGCAGCCATGAATGGCCGCATGATCCCTGATTGTCGTTTTATAAAAGTAGAATGTCCTAATGTATACGAAAGGTCCATTATTTTTGCTGACAAATACATTGCGCTTGTCACCTTTATTATTAGGTGTTAATATAACTAAGGAAACTTTTTTATTTTTGATGAATAATAAACGATCGATAAATAAAAGTGTATTTAACACGGACAATAGATGCAAAATAGAAGTACGCGATCTTACGGGGTCGCTGTATTGGCTAACGAGGGATTAGGTGATAGGACGACGTCGCAAATCACATGACTACTGCTACTCCGCTGATTATCGTAGGAGTCAGACGTAATTTGCTAAGTTCAAATAGAAATAATCATTTTGGTAATAATATTAAGAGCAAGGGTTACGCCATTTGGGCCCGCCGTGTCAAGTGTAGGGAAATTAGTTCTCGCTGCAGCAGGACAGAACAATCAATGAGCAAAAAAACGCCTAAAGCCAATAGGCTTTTTGCAGGATTTCCTGAGAGAGTTTTCAGGTAGAACAAAAATACAGGCTCATTCCATTGTCACTTACAGAATATATTGAAGTTGGAATTCCGATAAATACACAGTATCGCCTATTTAGCATAAAAAGCTTACAAATGTGAATTTGTTGGCGACGTCTGAGATTGTATGTTTTGTATAAGAGTATAAAAAAAATCAAATATAATTTAGCGCAAGCAACGACGATAAATCCCTTATAGTACCAGTCGGCAGCACGAAACGTCGTACGGGTATAATTTCTAAGAACTTTACCTTCGAAGTTACAAGATTTTTTAAATTGATATCAAAGTATTTGATAGGTTTTCACGTAACAAATTGAAGCTGCCGTTATCTGAGTCGTGCATTTGATCAAAGAGCGGCAGAAGCTATCATCCAGATCTGGATGCTATAAAAACTAGTATTTTCGCTATGTGTTTGCGGCTATTACGGCGACTAGTACGTATTCATTACAGCTTTCCATAAAATAACTAACAGAGAAGTTTTTTGAGAGACAACGTTCTCCCAAAGCAGAAACGGCAAACAAAGACATTGTTCTCGGATCGTCATGTAAACCTATAGGATTTCAAAAAACAAACCTCTCAACCGACGAATTTGGAGGCATTCAAAACACTGGTGTATCCCATAAGATCGTACAACTTCTTAAAAGGCTTAAATTATGTTTCTATGGTAGACTGCGAAATATTGTCAAACCACATACAGTTACGCGAGACTATGAAGGCTCTCTAATTGACACTCCAAAATTATTATGGTTTTAAAATGATTTCCTGTGTATTTTATTACAAACTAGGTATAATAACAGCCCTTCCTTCCTCATAGTGATCAACTTTGCACTAAAGACATTTTTGTTTTTTACCCAAGATTGTCATAAACCTTTATGAACGTTTGTAGAACAAAGGTAAAGAGACAGAAGCAAAGCTCAGAATAAAATCTATTTTACACAGTGGTGTTTCTCTGCCTATAAGGGCTATCTTTAATTTGCTTATTAATAAATTTTTGATTAGATAATAATTTGATAAATTATTTGATAAAAAGGCTTGTATACTAACGCGACCCTGCAGAAGATAATTGCGTACAAATGTTTCACTCAGCATTATATATCTTAGATTATTTTTTTACCTTTCGGCTTTAACTTCGCCTCGTTCTCTTTCGACTTGGTCTACGTTACAGTGTAGCACTACAGCAAGTTTAAATTAGCAAGTCTCTTAAATGGTCTTTGTATGAGCAAACAAAACTTAATTAAAACTACAGAAAATTTAACATAAAGGCTTCTATTTTGTATAAGTACACGCATGTGACACAAGGTTTAGCTCAGGTATAGTTTTTTCGGGCTTCCGTCTTGGCGAAAAATATACTATAAGCTAAAAAAAATGCGTGCCCCTTGTCTTATTACAAAGTATATGCCTATGTCTTTTCCATGCGAGGTGTACCGTGCATGTCAGTCAAACTCTATTGTAAATGCACTTGGTTTGGAGCCGGAAGTCGGGCGTCTGGAGCAGCACCTAGCGAAAACTCGGAACGTTTGTTTATTGATTTGGTGCTTTTGTCTTAATACGCCAATAAAAAAATAAAGAGCAGGCTACGAATACCAGGACTAGCTTGTCTTTATCTTTTAACTAGTTAACCTTCTTTCTATAATAGTTAAAAATATCTGGAATGACAAAATGTCTTATAGATGTTATAAAATTTCGTGCATTTTGAAAACTCATTTAAACAATGTAAAATGACTGAGGCTATGCACCAAAGATGTGTCCCAATATGTTGAGGTATGATATTTACATGAAACATACTAACACGCCCCTTTGAACGCTTCAGAGTAGACCACTGGGCGTGTACGTCGTGCTCCAAGTATCCGCTGATACACGATTAAAACTCTGGCTGACACTGAGTAGATACTGAAACAAAGAAGGACAGTTAACGATATGAGCAGATATGAGTTTCAGAGAGATGCGACAAGCTACCTATAAACGATATTTAAAGCATAAATCGGTGACCAAAAGCGAACCCTGTAGTAGAAAAATTATTGGAACACGCGACGTTCCCATTTGATCAAATGACGGAGTTGGAAGAGCAGATATCAAACTTGAAAGCGAAACACAAAGATGTCATTTCTGAGAGACCTTCGAATGGCCCGGCTCCGTCTCCATCATGAGAGACAGCACTGGTAATAAGCGACGGCATTATCAGCAGGGCTGTCTTTCAAACGTGTTGTATATTTATATGTATTGCAGGCCCTCGTCTTTGGGCTGAGAAAGATATGCCCAAGAAAACGTCGCGAGATGAACACTGACAATATTGTGTGAAACAGACAAGTATATTAACAGTAGCAACGGGCCAGTTGCGACATCTTGACAAGTTGGTTATCATGAATGCGTACAATTTGAAAGGGATAGACATCAGCAAGATAGAGAGCTTTTCGAATACATTAATCAACTCGTGTGCTGGATCAAAGGTTCATATGTGCTGCTATTTTCCCTTCGACCAGACACAAAGCGGTAAATGATATTATTGTGAAAAGGCGAGTTCAAAAGATGTGAAATTTTCGCTTTTCCTCCTGTCCATATCACAGCATCCGGTCGTCAAGGGTGGACGGTACAGCCACAAAGAAGACGCGGCAAACGAATAAATCCTTTTTTAAACGTGAGAATCCTGATAATCGAAAAGAGTAAGATGTAGAAAATGCAATAAAAAAAAAATGTAAAAAAAAAAAGATACATCAATACGAGGTAGTTTAAACAGTAAACCCGACCAGGCTCCCAGAGCCGAACGTTCCAGCGGCTGAATCAATTTCGATAAGATGAGATACTGCTAAGGGAAGCTATCGTTGAAGAACCGCTGTCAGGAAAGGCCACACCAAGCAAATTAGTTAAAGTAGGGCCAACGTCCACAAGTCCCGCTGCAACGGTCGAGGGCTTCATCAGGCAGGTACTAGCAGCATTAATGGCTAAAGAGCCAGTTTCCATACGTAATACCGTCAATCACCGCAGCCAATCAAGAAACTTACAGCAGGGCGACATCTTGAGGAGACGCTAACAATTACATAGTGGAACTGCGAGAGGGCTGCAACTCTAGCGCTTCTCTTCCCAAGAGCTCTGGACAATACAGATATTTTCGGACTAATGGAAAATTGGGCAACTAGCCCTTTTAACTTGTCACGTTTCTTTTCTACGTACTGCCCTATAATGAAGAGCAGGATCACGTTGTCTCAGGGCACTCCGTTTTCTACAGTCATAAAATAGGCGAGCTCACGCTTACGTGCTTAATACAGAATGCTGTTTTTGCCTTATAACAACCTATGTTCGCTTCGTCGAATCGGAATCAACGTAAGTACCAGTGAAGAAACTTATCAGTGGATCAGAAGCGCTATCGTCTCATTCTGGCCTTTCACGGCCGGCGATTTTAACGCTTAGCTCGATCTGCCGAACCCAAGCCGCGCTGAAGCCTTTCTTGATATGCTCGTCGATCTTGTTCTATGGATGTCAATTCCCCCTTGACACCGACCTTCCTAGGACGTTCAGTCATCGATACATTTGCGACAAACGTAATAAAGGACAAAGTAAAGTCTTAAAGTGAAAAGCAATACCTGTCAGAGGACGCAAGCATTCATGCTCACAAATCAATGGTGATAAACTTCACTGCCAGGTTGCATCTATACGAACTGTCAAACTCCAAGCTCCCTCGCGACACCTACTCGTAAGCAAGCCCTTAAAGCGCACCCACGCAGTTCTCCCTATACCTCATGTGCGGAATGTCAAAACTTATGCGCGACATCTGCGTAAATTCTCTGATCTATAATAAAGCCTTTAAGTCCCTTCAGAAGGATAGGCAGTGGTTCAATTATACTTGCAGATTTATCCAGGCAGCAGCCCAAATAATTTTAAGACTTATGACTAAGGTACAGCGTGAAATCTACCTTTTTGCCTCCGTTTTTAAGACAATCTGTCAAGAAATGTGTGCATCACAATGGCAACAACACTTTGAAAGGCTGCAAGTCCATCTGATCGCTGCTGCAGAACGTTAACAATATACGTGGCTAACGAAGCACAGCAGCTCGATGCCAATTCAGATAAAGCGTACAACGAGCATCTCAAATGCATCGTCATTCCGGCACCGTATTGGATAGCAATTTAATAAATGTTTACATTTTGATTCCTAAAAAAAAGGGAGCTTCAAGCGCGTCGTTATTATGGAGAGAAAAAGAGAACAAAGTGTTTACTATAAGCTGCTCTCCGACTTACTAAGAGGTTGAACATCTACTTAGAAGGCGTACACACCATCCCAATGGAGCAATATGAATTCGGCAGAGAACGCTCGACAGAAACGGCGTGCAGGACCCTGATCACCGATGTCAAGAGCATATCAGCCGCGCCGCGTAACCCGCGATACGGTGTACCTCAACTTCAAGATGGCCTTCAACTCAGCGCCCAGGGACAGGGTACACTCACGCTAGCCGAGGTGGGTGTCCCTATCGTGTACTCAATCTTCTCGTTGCGATTCCTCAGGAAATCAGAATAACCATCAACGGCGGAGTAAACGAACTCTTTCCCTTTACACCGACAATTGGCTTGGCTCAGAGACGCAATCTAAATCCGACTCCTAGTCTCTATCATGCTTTTTGAGCAAAATTCCTATCGAGAAAATCAGTCAAAGTTATCTTGTGTGCAGACGATTTAGTGACATATGGATTAAACAAATTCCAAATGTAGCAAGCTCTAGCTTGCCTTCCCGCATCAATCACAGGTTTAGAACTGACTGTAAGCTAACCGAGATAAAGGGAACGGAATTTAGAGGGCGGGGTAGGACAGCGGCCACTGACGCCTTGTATTTTTTTACCTACGTAAACAGGTTTCCGCACTTGAGGTCGCTCTTTTCCGCAAGCAGCAGAAGCTTCACTGTATACGTCACCGAAAGATACAGAAAGGCAGTGTTGACCGCATGGGAGATCGGAGGGCCTCATCGCTTGTTTCGGACAACTACTCTTAATTCCAAATAGCTCCAATCGCAATGTATGGAATACACATCCTTTGGGGGAATGTTACAGTGGAGACCGTCGAAGCGCGCAAAGGTCTTTTTCTCAAGAGAGCATTGGAATTACACATCGTGACCCGACATGGCCTCGTGTATCTCTTAGCCGACTCGTCACAGCTCTCGGACGACCTAGATCGTCGCTTTCAGCTCCCAGCAACAGAAGCCTTCAAGACGAACCTTAGGAATTGGGAGCAAAAATTCATGGAGCTCGATGAGGATTTTTTGGCCTCGAGTGTGATGAAGAGTATCGAGTGGGAAGGGACGAAGCGGCTAAACAGACGTGCATTCACTCGTTTTGTCACGCATGACTTCCGCCATAAACCCTACAGGAAGCTAGGTTTCAACTCGAGATGTAGGTATTCCAGACGCTAGGAAAACTGCGATAGACATCATGCCGCTCGTTGCATTCGAATACCATTCTTAGATCGTCTAAGGGAGTTGTCAAATTCAAAACGATTCGTAAAACTTATATGAAGTTTTATAAAGCAAGGTAACTAGATAAAATTTGATTGCAGAAACACGATATGCTATTGACACCGGCTTTCTGTTTCTTCTACGAAATTTTAAGGTGTATCTGGAATTATTGGACGTCCTTCCTGCCGAATTGAAAACTAGGTCTTGGTACTTTTAAGGTAAGTAATCTGGGCAAGGCTATATGTTGCTAAATAAACTAAAATAATTCACGTCGTGAGTAAATTATGCCTTTAAATAGTGGGGAAAAAAGAGATACCACTTCGAGTTAACCTTGATCTAAAAGTGGATATCTTTACTTACACAGCTGACAATTATACGACCCAAATACTCGTATCGGGTGGAACAAATGGTTTGGAAAATGTCGTTATGAGACGGCTACAAGGACGCACGCCAATGTATATATGTGGCAAATAAAACTTTTAAAAAAGAATAGGGCTATTCGCTTTATATTAGTTATTAATTTTATTCTAAAGTAAGTACAGCGCTCAGAAAAATACATCCGCAGTGCCATTTATGAATGTGGCTCTGCATGGTTTGCAAACTATAAACAAAACGTCTAAATTATGTGATAATAACAATATTCTTAGCAAATTTTTGAAAATTTTATTTATTTAACCGCACGAAAATCTGGATTCGGCTAGAATTAACGCCTTTCAAGCTGACAAGTAATTTGTCTTTGTCATATTTAACTTTTTTTTCTTAAAAATATAATTCGAAAAAATGGTATAAAGGTACAATGTCCATGTTTAGGACGTATGTTCAATGTAACGTACATTAAATCTTCTCTTTCGGTCTAGGTTCAGCGTATCTTATTAGATATGCCCCTCTGGAATTTATAATAGAGCAAATGTTTGGTCTAGTTTTCCTTAAAAATAAGTTTTTTCATCTGCTAAAATTCTGGCAGTTTCACTTCCTCGTTCTGCGAAGTTATTCGCTATCTATGCAACCCAACCGTCATTGGTGTCTCGGGAGAATCGGGTCTCACCCGACAAAGTAGATGCTGGTAGGAGAACCGTCTACCCGTGGAAATCTGCCACATAATATTTGGCCATACCATTGCACACTAGATTAGAGAGACACTTGTGTTGAGCGTATCCAGTCATTTCCGCACTATACAGTTCCTGTCTGTGCTGGGTACGTGTAATTAAGCTGCACATTGATGATTGACCACCATCTCGAAATGTGTAGCCAGTGTGTGATCAAATCGTTGCCCATGTATACGGAAACGATCTAAAAAAGTATCGTGCTTGATTGCAATATTTAACTGAACTTATGTAGCCAGTGAGTAGAGTTGCTTTCCGATTATTGTCACGTTCGCATGCTTCGGCATCGAAAAACCCTATCAGATTTCTATATTGGCTAAGTTATATCCTATTATATATATATATATATATATATATATACGAAAATTCATCGAATATTCTGGATATCATTCGGTCCCCGAGTAAAATCGTCCAGTGAATTACTAGCTTTCATAGTAATTGAATCACTGCTACAATTATTCTACAACGTTTTCCTATTTTGGTAATCTACATGACGTCTCAACCCAGAGTAAATGTTACTATTTGATAACACTATTATGAACACATTATGACATAGCTCATTACTGCTGGCACTCGCTGTACGTATTTGTGGATTGTTACCCTTTTCGTAGTGATCTCTTATGGGGTACAAACTGAACGACCGTCAACAACTTTTCAGACTGCGCTAGCCGTGTACGACGTTTACGCTTGCGACACCTTCGCTCCTCCTAGGACTCCGGAATGCCATTCCTTTCACATTAGATTTTCTCGTCCAGCAAAATGTGGCCACTCAACCCATGAAAAGCACACCCATGCCTGCTTATACGGCGTGCTTCGTATTTCCTGTTTCTCGTCATTCTTCATTCACAGTCATCTGCCAGCTACTTCCTCCTATGCTATCCTCTCCCTCTAACTTTTACCCCTGCCGATTTTCCCCGTTCGCTAGCGCTGTAACTTTTTCCAAATGACAAACGGCAATGAGTCAGAGGAACTGCCGGCTTGAGGATTTTATCATGACTTGCTTAGGGAGCCTACTCCAGGAAGCAACAGAGATCTGCGTTGCTCTTTCCTCGAAGCGTAAACTGCTACGTATACTATCTCACTCCTCTTCTTGCGCGACTGCCGGCCGCTAGTGACAGCACCGCTGTTACTGTTAGCGCCATGAGTGGTGGTATTTTCAAAAATAAATGTCTGAGAAAAGGCGGTACAGATATTTTATTCAATTCTATCCTTTTTCTCTCTCAGGTACTCCCAAGTGTTTCCTTCATAATCCTGCCGTACCATACGCAAGGATTTCCCGCCCGACCCATTTGCATCATTTCATCGCATAATCACTGCTACATTTTTTCATAGTCACCTTCTGCTTTGTGCGTCTGACACAACGTCCTTCTGTTAGGTGTTTCTCGGCAGTTTCTTCTGTTACATAGGGATATGTTAAGGAAAACCGGAAATGTTATCATTTCGAATTTTCTGCTTCATTTCTCGCATTACTTTTTCTTGATTATCTGGAGATCCCTTATGAGTTTCATAGAGGATAGGTTCAAGCAAAGTGATTTTATTTATTCGAAAGTCACCCCATAGCTCGCACCATGGAACGGGCTGGCTCTCTGTAATGACCAAACCGAGCTACAGTAATACATTTGTGAAGTCGTACGTGGCCCCAAGGATTGTTCGAGGTTGAATAGACGAAACGCCAAGTATGTAGATGCATGTTCTTTTGACTATTTCGAGTTCCCCGGATAACAACGAGCTGAGTCATGAATAAAATATAAATAGGTAAATCATCAAGAGATTTAAAAGACAGGGCAACTTCATGCTTATATTGCAAGGGTCTTTACTAAATTGGACGACAAACGGATAGTTTAATTGGGTTGTCGTTCTCTAAAATAAAAATCTACAGCAGAAATACAGAATCTACAGAAATAAAAATTGAATAATACAAATAAAAATTGAACTGATCTAGCGCTAAAGCCATCAATCTATACATTGGCCCTTGTTCTAGATCAAAGCGTATCGAACCGTATTACCATTATTATTATTTTCTGACATGATAGGACAGCTTTAAGAATGACAGAAGTCACACGTCGCTTCTAATGGTTTGAGCTTGCGTGAGACACGAATACCATAAAGATCTGCGCCACGTGCAGACCACAGCCAAACGCCTTTATTAAATCACTTCGTTCTAAATTTCATAAGAGCCTTTAAATGAACAGAAGGATCTGAGAGCACCTACCAGAGGCATCCAAATGGCCGTAGTGGAGTTGTGCCATACGTGCAGGCGACATGCTGAGATATTAGCGTTTCGTTACTATGTTGTGATGTGGCGGATTCTGTAGAAGCCCAGTGTTTTCGTGCTGCACCCTGTTGAGATCATCGTGGTGCATCGTGCATATTGAAACCTGGCCTTCAGAGCGTTTCGCTACGACCATCCAAGGCTGCTAATTTAATATTATGCCTATGTCGGGATAAATTTCATCTAATCTGCCCTTACAATCTTTCCGCCTAAACAAACGAGGCTCTGGACTCACAAGGTATCAGACCTTGTTATCGTACATAGATCAGCTGCACTTTAGTCATGCGCAACAGGAACAGCTCGTATGCTTTACATATAAATACATGTTGCCTAAGCTTATGTAGCGTCGAGTTTTCCGATTTTCTGCGAATACTGCTCACACGGAACTGGAATTAAGGGCGACTTCTCAGATATCGGCATAGCAATATAAACATTTCATAGGAGGCATCATAAGTGAGATAATAATACGAAAGCCGGACAGGGTTAAATATGGTTGTAATGCGAAATCAATTGCCGATTTTTTCATTTATTATGTTTCAGCCACCTGCAGCTCGTTACTCGTACTTTCGTATACTGCTTAAAACCGGCACTTCCCTGCCCGCAATATACCATTAGAGATAGATGTACGTGTTTTATTTCGTCAGACATCGGGCATGACCGCTTTGTGTTTGTGCACATTTTACTTACTGCTATTGGTTGCTGCTGCTGGTTTCTATTGTCTATAAAACACCAGGTTATTTTTTATGATTTTATTTCTCTCTTCACAATTATCATGTTGCCTTGCCTTTTTCTAATCGGCCATCCTAATGAATAACAAGCGCTACCCTGTACTCATTCGGTTGACACAACATGCGTTTAACCCGATCATACCGATTCTATTTCCGGGCGAGGACCTTTATCTCCAAGCAGAACGTGTATAGCATGTTATATACTTCATCAAATGTCACTTATATATATATATATATATATGTTGTTGGGGGGCGGTATATATTGTTGGAAACGCGAAGACTTCCGGAAGACCTGAGCTCGTTTCAGTCAAGCCCATTTCCGCCGTTTACACACAGCTTACCGCTTTCTGTACTAAAGGTTGCTACCTACAGGCCTACGAATTTAAGGCAGGTGAGTAATAGGGAAAACTCCGCTGGGACGAATGGTACTCAGTGACTGGTAGACCTACACATTCACAGAGGCTGTGCAGACAAATAGGGGACGACCGGCCGATCCGAAAGGGGAGCTTCGACTCGACGTTGTGTACCATTGGTAAAAAGAGTATGCTCGATGTTTATGTTGTCAGCATGTTCAGGGTGTTACGAACATTCATCTCTAAGCAAAGCAATTTTCAGGTATCAAGCCTAATGTCCATAGGGAACAATAGAGGCAAATAGAAGGAAGTCAAAGCAAATGCTAAGTTCTTCGTAGCTTTTCGGTGTCGCTATGTTCTCATTTATAATGAGGCAGGGTGTCGACAAGTAGCTGTGATCTCTGAAAACTTCCTTGGTACATTTTTATTTTTCTCTTATCTTTGTTTTCCGCCCACGCGATCCTGCAAACCTAATGGCCAACTGCAAACTGCAAAGGTTGTCCTAAGTAAGACATTTATCTCACCTCATAGTGACACCGGCAGTTAGATGTCTACGTTCTAATGATTCTTTTTAGCCAATCGTCGACTAGCTGTTCATTGGAGTATACTGCTTTTGGAAATTTCAGGACACTGCTACATAAAATGAACGTGCCCTGTTTCGTAGCTGCGCATTCTCGTTACGCATCCATCTGTCATCGCTGACATATTGATAGCGTGTTTGGCTTCCTACAAAAGTCTTGTTCGTTCTCCTTGTTTCGCTTTCTGTGAGAAAGGTCTCCGTCGAAATGTTTTGCGCAGACGTCCGTATTTACATGACTTACACAAAAATTGGTTTTGTTGACAGCTGCTCTGGCCATCACCGCTGAGTATCTAACGTGAACATAGAAAATTCAGGACACTATGTTCAAAAGGAGAGTAACCAATATTGTTATTGGTTAGAATTAGAATGCAAAACACCTGACCGAAGACCTTCGCGAAGCATCGCAGGTATACATGGCCTATTAACCCAGAAAATATATAATACTAATAATAATAATAATAAAATTAAAGTGTAGTTTTAGCGCCTTAATTCTGTTGAGGTTGAGTTTACGTAAGCGCTTATAGATACATTGTTCAATGTGAAATGTTCTAGATAAAATGTCACCTTAATGTCGAATAAAAATAGACCTGAGCGGTTTGAATCGATTAAACAAATTCGGTTTTTATTTAATGCAGCATGATGTCAGTGTAACACACAAGGACATAATCGGTAGAAAAATGGGTTTAGAAACTTACAATCAGCTTATATAAATCGTTGTGTCAATTAAAGGTCGACCGATATTAATGGAGGTTGATACGGGAAGTGAGTTGGCTAAAACCGGCATCACTACATCTATCCGAATTTTGGTCTTCTAAAACTGAAGGAGGTGCGTGAAAAGCAGAAAATCTGGATCTCGGTTACAAAATGCAGACGATACCGTGTCCTCAGTACTTGTCCACGAAAAATGACCACCGTTATTTGAGATTTTGTTGGCCCGCTAGAGGAGCCTATTGAGTATCGATGAAAAATGTTCCAGGACACGAAAGATGCCGCCAACATTCCAAGTCGTAAGCATAAATACGTAAAATGCGTAGATGCGACACCGAGCGAGCTATTTCTGTCTTAGGAGTTTCAGTCGTCAGATGCTGTGAGACACATCTGGCCTTAGATCGGTAAAAATAAGGCTGTATCCGAACTCCGGCAGGTACAACATTGTCGACGTTCAAATAATAACAGCCAACGCTAAAATGATTCGTCTACATAGCTCTAAATGGAAGTCAGAGGGGATGCGGGGGGCAGACTGAATTTCTGAATATTGATAATGTCAGCTACAATAACACGAGTTAATCGAAATCAAGTATTAATAAAGTATGGCCGACTAATATGCTGATAAATAATGAAAGCGCTATGGGTCTAGATATGTATGCTAAAAAAGGCTAGGAGCACGCTTGCGTGTGAGCGCGAACAAAAAATGAGCTTGAATATATAGGTATGTATGAAAATATGCTATATATAGATATCTATCTATAAGATGTCGCCTAAATGTAAGCGAACGATATTTCTAGGCATTAGGAAGCTCCTAGCTCTATTTGAGAGTTGTTTACAATGTACATTTTAACACATAACTAATACCATGCTACAAGTACTTTATGTAGGAAAGCAGTAATGTAATGGATCAGTCAAGACATCTGAGTATTCCCGATGTCACTAGAATTGATGTATAGCGAGAAAAAAAAAAACTGACAACGCAGTTGTCAAATATATCGGGAAGATTTTTTGACCTGGCTATATATTATATATGGCCTGGCAGCTGTATTAATATACGAAGCTGTGTAACGACAACACCTAAATACTTTCCAGGTTTAAGCCAAGTCTACTCAATATTATTGCTGGAATTAACAGCTACCTGTGAATCTTCATAAAGTTTTACAGAAAAATAGACGATCTAAATGATCTCGTGAACGCAGAACATCATTGAAAACCGTAACACTCAATCAGATTAGACCGTGCGGCGTGGGAGAAGAGCCAATTTAGAACTTCAGCGATACTATTCCATAGGCATTCTACAGATTTAGACGTTTTTATTGTCGTTTGTTCATAGGTTTTAAGTTAAGCGAGAGAACGACATCACTCTCAATATGAACGGGAGGTATGAGGCATCAATGTCATGATTTATGTCCACGCGGGTCATCTTTTAGTGATTACTGATAATAGGCCGCCATAATATTCGCCTATCACACCTGCGCTCACTGCCGCTACGGTCAACTTGTGTCGACAGAAAAGTACGTTTAATAGAATTCAGGCGAACCGTCAGACCATCTTGTACGCGTCAGTCTACCCCACGAAACTTACTAGTTAATGTCACAATGTTCTGATATCAGCAATTGATACGTCTTCTCAAGATGCTCTAGCCTATACGTATACAAATTTGAAATTTGTATTTCTATAGAGGTATTGCCTTCTTGCGGGAGAATAAATGTATGCTGATTGGTCTAGACACCGGATAACACACCATTCACTGTAGTATTAAGCCGATTAAGTTCGGCGTACATTTCTGATGGTCGACATAAATCTTAATATAATATAAAACAAATAAACACGATTTATTACTACTACCAGCATCTCTTATACTCTATCCAATTGCCAAATAAAAAATCGTACCAAGGATTCACCTGGTACGTATTTCAGTACTATAATGTGATGACTTTTCCCATAACTCAATCGTATAGAAATACATCAGTTTGCATTTAAACCGTTCCGCTCACAAGTGCATCCGCTTTTTTCGCAAACGTAAAAATAAAATTAGAATAAATAAATGCCGAGAAATACTAGGTAAATACTATAAATATTACTATTTATCCTTCCTATTGTGATGCTACAGTGAACTTCTGTAGGTAGAGCCAATATGTAGATGATTAAAACTAATACAAAGTATGCCTAATGATGACCTTGAACTTCAACGGAACTCGGAACATCAACTTACGTAAAACATATTTTCATAAATAAAAACATATTTTGACAAGGTCGTATGAACCAGCTCTCCAATGGACATGGACGAACCTGCTACGAAATATCGTTTAATTCTGTAGTTTTTTTTTTTTTAATATGAATATTTTTCATAGCTGTTCCATTAGGGTGTTTTGTATCAATGATGTTTACATTTACTATAATAATACTGTATAATGTAATTTTAACGAGGTATAGAAAACCTCAATGCGTTGCTGGTGATTACGCTAGCAGCCTGTAATACCTGACAGCTCATACCATGACCTCAATCAGAAAAATATTTACCATTTGCCTATAAACGGTAAGATTGACAGAACGCGGGATGGTAACGCTTACACTTTTGCTTTATTATTTATTATGTGCTTTGTTGCCTTTCCTATACTCCGTTTCAACTAATTTGCACGGTATTCATCTCTTCGAGCATAATAAATCAACGCTACGGTGATCAACTTCTGGACTGATTGAATCCGTAACCCTCTAGGCTGACACTTTTCTTTTTTTAACATTGATCCAAACGGATATACCTCTGAAAATCCTGCAGACTCGCGTTAAGCTTCGATCTCGACGTTTCTCATAATCGAATATACCGATGAAGAATTTTTCCAGGGGACGATAGAGGCCGTTTTGTCCGGTACAAGGTGACCCTTGCCGCTGCTCGAGGAAAAATTCTCAAGAGCGGTTTAGCACGTACGTTTAAACCTGCATTTACCAACACATACCTACCATTGTGCCCTCGTCATCTTGCAGCAATAGTGCGTCACGAACAATAAGTAACACGCGTTGGTTATACTTTCACATCGTTATCACTAAAGGTATAGTAAAAATACTGAATTTTCGCCCTCGATCCTCGAATTACCACAGAAAGTCTCATGGAACAGAAACATTTCTAATTCATTTTTACTTTGAAGCTTGCGTTCAAGTGTGCCTTATCAAACAGATGAGCCCGAGTACAGGCAATTCTTCAAACACCTTTGAGGTGACTGAATAAAATGGAATCAGAACTACGGGTAAATAACTGAAGTGGAATTGTATCATCATCAATCCAATAGTTTACTTAGTACTGTTATTTTAAGATAAAAGTACAAAACGTGTTTATTACGCATGCAATGCAGACAGTAAGTTGGATCAGACACTACATGTTATTGATTAACACAATATATTGAAAGGGAACCAACTAAAAATGCTTGTCGTAAGCCATATCTGTTGAAACTAAAGGTCGGCAGCAGTCTAAAAGCTTACCTTGCACGCTAAAGGCAAGGACGTTCCTAAAGGTGAAGAGCCAATATCTTCTGCAGTATTGGCCTTATTCCCAACAAAAGCCAGAGTTTTAAAGCCAGTTTAGACCTGAAATTTGAGCGTGTCGTGGGGGCCGTTCCTAGAATGTTCTGCCAGCTAGCAGACGGATTTGATATTATTGGCCTACGGCAGGTTGTAAACACGTTTGTTAAAATACACATAGTATTACAAAACACTATGCCAAAGTGCAGCCTTTCTTTAGTGCTGTATGCTAAATTAGAAAACGAACCGATCAACTTAATCGTATTTATTGTTAAATAGGAGATGCGTAACGTCTATAAAAAGTTAAGATCGTCATTTTTTTTCGTACTGAACACTTGTAAGCATCTATATAAGTAAACGGTAATCCGTTTTCTTGGTTACATCCATTAATTGCACAGAGTAGCCAAAAAGTCAGCGAAAAAAATTGAATTTTTTAACTGTAGATCAAACACAAATACAGTCTCTCTCTCTCTCTCTCTCTCTCTCTCTCTCTCTCTCTCTCTCTATAGATATATATATATATATACACACATATATATATAGAGGCTAAGATATTTTTGTGTATAGATTAATCGTTTGTAGGTACTAACATGTTCAATAGATCAATTGCTACCCTTTGGCCTGTTTATCTAACTGTGAATGAAAAATGCATTTCCTCAGCCCTCAAACAACTCTTCCTGTGCGTAATAATTCTAGTCGTGTCCACTGAACCTTTTTATCGCAGCAAGACGTCGTCAGAATGTTTGTAAAGTTTATCAATCATTGACGGTTTCTACTAACGATATTAGCGAACACCCATAACGTCTGCTCAGCCTTCCAAATGGGTGAACATTGTGTGTTTATAAAGGGTAGCCGACGCTGTACGTCACCTCTGTAAATTAAATTGCACATAGAAATTCCAATAACTGTCCACAGAAACAGAAGCGCCCGAGAAATGAGAGATCTTCCACCGGGCTATTTTTGTAATTCTTTTTTTTTACAAATAAGGTTTGCTGACCAAGGATATACGTAAATAGAGACAGAACAACGCATGCGATCTACTGAAATAGTTAATTGAACCATAAGAGAGCCCACAAAACGCTTAAACGCATACGTTATATGACGTCCTTGACACGCAACGTAATTACATGTTAGATAAATAAATAAAAAAAAAACATCCTAAGCATTCATATTGGAGTACATTTCATGTATATCTCATACTTTAGCTAGCTTTGCATAAATACATGAGTACCATACGTTTATCACGTATACTTCAAGAGTCCCACACAAATTACACGCTGTATATATATATATATAAATATTTCACAAGGCTAATTTCCAACTCTTATGTTTTGTCGGTAAACTAAACGTCATCGACCTCAAACGCCCAAGGAACGGCAACGTCAGTAAAGTAGACTTTGGAACACCAATGAATGATGATGTTACGGAGAAAAATTAGCCCACAATGATGACTTTCCTCAGTAAAAAGACCTCTGTAACAGTCAAAATGATGGCTTATGACTCCAGTCGTGTTTATGTATGTACATCTATATCTTTGATAGTTGAGTCGATTTGGCTTTGTGTAAGCTTTGTGAAACAACGCTTTGTGAAAAGAAAAAGGCGAATTCTAGAAGATTTTCCTTATTTATCTAGTATCTTTCAGAATCAATTAATATCGTTTAAAGTACGTTATTTTTTACTATAAAAGCACTTTCGCTAATAAATAGGATATCGACGCAAGATATTTAATGGTCCATTTTCTGGATTACCTCATTAAAAAAAAAAGTCATTTATCTGTGGTGGCCGAATTCGAAAGAATAAAATTCTTTCCTGTATCATAGAGACCCTAAAAAATTAACGGCATCTAAGATAGCGAATATTTACAAAGCAATTATTTAAGCTCAGTTAATACGGGCTGAATGACGTATTTTCTTAAGACTGGAACCGAAAAATAGGGCAAAGGCCGACAACGATAGAGCGTGTTATAGGTCGAGAAAATGTTCCTACTTTATAAAATTAAAAAAAAATATATAGTAAAAGGTTATTATTTGTATCCTAATTTAAAGGTAGAGCTCCTGTCTCTACTTAAGGATCTGATAAATGAAATTCTACGTAGCATTACTAATTACTTGAATTATTTCTGGTCTAACCTGAGTTGGAAAAGGGTTCAAACCCATGTCAAAACCACAATTAAGCAGCGCGCGGTGCAGTGATTAAACCTGTAAAAAACATTAGCGAAACCCTGTTATCCTTTCAGATCAGTTAGGGAAATGAAAATAAAAATTTGCATAAAGTGTTCAGTAAGTATTGAAAACCAGCGTATCACATAAACTCAATATGAATAGCTATTTAGACCTCATATTGAGCAAGGCACAATAAGCCTCTTTTTATACTCAGAAAGATGCATTTACTTTCACACACGACCATCGTCGTGTAATAACTAAACTTACTAAAGGAGTATAGCAATCTAAATGCTTTGGTTTGGCGAATTCTTTCTTAGAAATGGCCATTTCAGACGGCTGGCCCCTGGCGTGACACAAAAGGCCCGATTTCGAACATAGGTCACTTCACGTGTTGTTAGCCTTAGCAGGCACACACGATACGACTGCGATATGTGCACTAAATATAGAAATAGCTAGGAGGCCAACTGAGGTCTGATTCTGTTCGAAATAGTTGTGAGAGATAATTCCTGGATGGAAGCCAGTACGTTTCACTTGAGAATCTCTCTAGGTCACTCGGCCCGTATCAAAATCACCCACGAAACTTCGTCTGTTACAATTTATATGAGATACTTTAAGCCGTATAACCATAGATTCTCAAACTATTAAGCTTTCAGTTAATGGAATTAATTCCCCTACATATCATGTTCTAACCATAGAATCGTCTGGGGACCAATGCGTGCAAGGATTATGCACAGCTTTTATATTAAACGAACTTATCTTACAATCGAAAGTGTATCCTTGTTATACTTGGCCTACTGACGATCCGTAAAAAGTGGGTTAATTTTATTAAAACTCTTGCAAAATAGATAATTTTACTAACGCAAATATTAAGTGTTATTAAATTAAAAATTAATGAACCCAACGTGGAGGTGGCATTTTTGGCGGTCGGCCTGGCGTTGTGGCAGACAACAAGATATCTAGTGAATAAAGTAAACTTATTATTTTCTGGAAAATTGTAACAATTTTTATTTACTATTGCAATATACTACGGCGAAAGTTCGTTGTTAGCGTCAAACGTAGCCAAAGACAGCATCAACTTACAACCCCCAAATAAAACTCACGTCTGGCAGTACAATATATATGGACACCAACATACACATAGAGACATACCCAGATAGACATGCGTCACAGAAATTTAGCTAATAAGAGCATCGTAAATGTGCGCCTACCCATTAACGCGTGCCTTTTTCGCATTTGGCCATATACTAAAGCGGCATAGCCGAAGTACCTAATTTACAATTCTACGACCGTATTGCCATAGCAATAGTGTTAAATATTGATACAGATATAGATAAATTGAAAAAAAATCTAGCATGGCTATTTTCTAATGTACCAAAAAATACATACGGTTAACCATAACTCTTGGTAATTATTATTATCCGAAACACGATGTATGTGCCAAGGGCGCGTTTAGCCCAAACGCTGCGCTATGTGGATATAGTCGTAGAATTTCCCTTCAAAGGTAATTACATGCGGCACTTTATTAGCGACAACGCGTGTGGCACACATACATGTACACTACCTTTGTTTACCTCGACATTTATCTATGTACACACGCACACACATAGATCTTCTTTAGGCTGGACTATGCAAACTATTTTTTCAATCTCCTCGTTGAAGTGACCATTTATAAGCAGCATTAGTTTTCATATATGCTCAAAAGTTGCTAGTCCATATGGATCCACCTAACCGGGGCACATATAGCACCCTAAACGGTCATATATAATAACACAAAACTCCATTTGCTTCCAATTAGCTTCGAGTAATGTATTTCGAAGACAGAGTAAGCTGTAACGCATCCAAACATTTGATAAAGAGCTTGTAGCTCTCCTGAGTGGCCCAATTTTTCTAACGAAAATCGAAAAATTTAGTACCTCGACCCGTGTGCATCTCAGGACGGCTGCGAGCCTTACAGTATTGTTTAACGGAAACTAACATCACTAATTGGATAATATGCGTCATTTAGTTAATGAACATTATCTACGAACGTTACGGTTTATACTGACAACATTAAAAATGATATATGTATATGTATGTATGCCTGAATGCGATATACTGATATATCAGAGGTCTGTTCATTTTTTTATAGCATATATTGTATATAGATGCATTTCGTGTAAATTTCGAGTGACGAAGGTGCGTCACCACGGCAACCATGACTTTAGGTCAGCAAACATTTTTGACTTGGTCCTTTATGGCTAGGGTCTGCTCGAGTGCACGCCAAATCTCCAGTTATAGCTATTCCATATAAGTTTATGTTTGACTTGAAATCGCTTAGATTGAGCGGACGCCCGCCGGCGGGCGAATAAATATATAAGATATTTTTCATCTATGAGAACTTTTTAAAATTCTTTGATCGTTAGGTGCGTATAAATTTAGATCCTGTAAGGTATCCGACACATTTACCCTCAGAAAATGTTCAATTTATATTAAAACCGAACAATCTATAGCCATGTTTCTATCTCTTTCGTGTGCATTCAAAGCAGCATGCGACGTAGATTTAGCTCTCTTTATAACAAAATCGAACCCGTCTCAAATTTATTGTGGTTGAGTGAATAGGTTGCGTATGAGCCCGCACGCTGAGTACCCGGT
This sequence comes from Varroa jacobsoni, assembly GCF_002532875.2. Classification (NCBI taxonomy): domain Eukaryota; kingdom Metazoa; phylum Arthropoda; class Arachnida; order Mesostigmata; family Varroidae; genus Varroa; species Varroa jacobsoni. The sequence continues at coordinate 173,364 of NW_019213357.1, read as the reverse complement.
GGTTGCAAGACACTGACGCTAAGATCATGTGAGTGTCAATCACTGAGCCTTTACCGCTCCTTATATTCTGCTTAGTTCTGCTTTTCAAATTTAGGTCATACTAAACAGGTCATTTAGATAATTAGTAGCCTAAAACCCGATGGATCTTGCAATTTAAACTTTTAGCAATATACGACGATGAGTAGATGACACAGTAGAATCTATGTAACGCATGTCGTGTAGATAACCAAGGTCCTACATACATATAGACTAATCTCTAACTGATTAGGTTCTGTAAGGGCTGCGTCTAGTTTCTTTGATCAGTTGTAAAAATTGCATAAGAGTCCCTACTTCCGGCCTAAGTGTTTGTATATAACAACGTTTGCTGTGACAAAACAGAATATACGCCTTTGACATACAATAACATTTGTAGTAATAACTCGCACGGTCTAATCGACTGTAGATACTTATGCCCGGCGGATAAATAGGCCACGGAAGGTGGTCGTTTTCAAAATGTTTTGATGACAATTTCGAAGACGAATGCAGTAGAAGAGACCTTTCCGTATCAGCACCGAATTACCTCAGAGTGGATGCTTCTGTAATTGGTAGTAATGCCTGTAGCATGATGGAACCTAATTTCGAATAATGGGAACGTAATGTAAAATGTCTAAATTTTTATGAAGGTTTAGGGTGTTAGTAGTTTACGTTTTTGTTGGATCTATGTTATATTGAACTATGGACTAAGTAAAGACGCTGCATTGGTAGAGAGATCCTATCCTATCCTATCCTATTCTAGTTCAATTCTAATAAATTAATATTTCCGTCGGTACTATCTGTCGTCCCCACAAGGCGAACGGATGATTCCAGTGAGAGCGTCGCAGACTGCCGCTCTAAAATGTACGATAATTGTGCATAATAGATCAGACGCCGGTATCCGGAACAGAGATAGGAACTAAGTTGAAAGTTTGCTTAATAAAACATATAGAGTATAACTTTTTAGTATACCTGCATGTGCATAATAAAAATAAATATATCTTAAGGCATAGAAATAAAGAATTATTATTTTATAAGGGAAGATTTGGTAAATATATGCTTTTGGTAGAGATTAGAAGAAGATTTCCATGAAAACTATCAGGTTATTACTAAATTCGATCGTTCGAAATTCGAGGTTGTATTAAGTAAGCATTGGCTAAATTAGAGAAGATTGATAAATCGAACCGTTGTGTGGCAAAGTTTTTCTTAGTTTAACTGTAAAAGTAAGCATAAGAAACATTTTCGTCCTCCTGAACAGACAAGGGAACCTCTTAGCAAGCGCAAACTTTTTATGCTAGCTTGTAAAATTCCCTGTTACAATCCAAATAGGGATAATCTTCAGTCTATAAGGCGTGAACGAAAACTGTTTCATCAAAGGCCGCGCTATATTTAATATAGCTGCTGAATGTATGAAGTTCTTATTGTGTGCGCACCCCTCATCGGCCATATATGCACAAGCGCAGAATTTAAAGGCCATCTATGGGCAGGTGTATGCTGTGACGACGCTAAAACCATATCAGTTATTTGTAAAATAAAAACAGGTGCAGTTACCTAAACTACAGGAAATTCCGCTATGTAAACTTTCATTATTTCGCTACCAAAGAAATAGGTCGTATGTTTACGTACTAGAAAATGTCAGAGCTAATACGGTCAACAATTTGAAGCTGGTCGGAGATGCAGCGATGCGGGTCATTCGTAAAGCTTTTCTATAAATCACGATTTGACGACGAAGTGCTAGTGTGAGTACCGTCGTCACCCGTGCTAACTTCCAACTGCATTAATTATTATTATTATTATTATTATTATTAAGTAGTTACAACTTAACTTGTAATCACCGACCTTACCGGTGTAGTTTAAAAAGTAAAAAAATAAACGAATACAACGCATGTTATGTGAACGATGTGACTTAGCTTATGAGGAAAACAAATAATGATGTGTTCCCATTCAATACGCAACGCAGATACAATCTATAGGGTACAACAGCTAACTTCTTTGCATAGAATCATTAGACAGAGCTATTTACCCACCCGAAATTATGGCAGCACTAATCCAATAGTAGTTACACCGAGCGCAGAATAAGTTATTCGGCAGAGTTCTCGATTGAGTATTACTTGCTCGGTCGATGGGTCCACCCTCGAACCCAGCCGAGGCCATGCCCTTCAGTCGAGAAAATGATGACTTACTTTTTTCCAGCAAATTTCATGTAAGATGAATACCTGCATGATATATTGCCGGATTGTTATATGATTTACTGGTTTTAGCACCCAACGTTCTTGTAGAATATCGAACATCAAGTATATTACCTTCATTTAGAGTCAAAAATAGTTATCAGATCAGGGCGACCCTGAAAGCAACTTACCCTTTGAAACTAATATTTGGAGCACTATTGAGTTTAGCACCCAAAACATTAGCCCGATTTGAAGTTTTTGACAGCGACCGGCTAAAACGATTGGTAAGGCAGGTACACCATAGATACCTATATGAAGGCGGATTAATTATGGATTATTTATTACTTAAAAATCACCGCCAGGGGTTAAAGTTAAGTACAGTATACTGCAGACCATCTGGTCGGGAGCAACTTCAAAATAAGGCCAACAAGAAACAGTTGAACGTAATTACATAAATCCTTCTTTGCTACGAACTTTCTACATTCGAGGCTACCCCTAATCACAACATCAATAAAATTGGCCTTTGTTCATTTAACCAATCTTTTGGATACCCCTGATCCTATTCCTGAACAGGCGGTGCCGTTTCTTGGGCTTGCCTATTGTCCGTAGATTATCATAAATGAAGAATCCCCGAGTTATTCAGAAAAGCACGGGGTAGTCTCAGACTTCTTTATAATCCAAATGGTTGATAAAGATTTATAAGGCATCGAGCTTCTACAAGATGGTCCACCTCTTCACGTAACTAATAACGTAACTGCGTCATTAAAGAATAATTTCGGTGAGTGGCTGGTCGCGGTAAGTGGTACAATGTTGAATAGCTCCTAGATCAAGTGAAATAAGTTCACTTAGCTTATTTTTATAGGGATACTAATAGGATGTTTTACAGCAATCCACGAACGAAGAGTAAACTTAAGGAAACTAGTTGTGCCGCCATGGCAGAACTAGAGTCAGAAGTATGTGGAAAAATAGCCAAAAACTGGATAAAACGAACAACTGCTATAAAAAAAGCCAAGGGAGTCCATTCTGTTGCTATTGTATTTAAGCCAAATTCTAAATACATAAACTATATGATAAAGAAGGGTTTATGCTTAATTGTTTTTTGTTGGTGTGGCATCATTTTGAAGTTACCCTTTAACCCGGTGACCGTCCCTGTGGAATAATAACAACAATAATAAGTACACTTGGAAAAAGTGAAGCTATAAATATTCCAGTTTATTACTTCCTTTAATCCGCGAAGTTACTCATCTAACCGAAGCCTGAGAAATCCCCGTATACGCTTCTTCAATATATGCTTCTTAGCGGATAAAATCCATCAAGGGATAGCGTACGCCTGGAGACGTTATCATATAGATTGCAATTGTAATTGCTTATTGTTTGCATCTTACATTACGAACATACAACCTTTAGTGTAAACACTCACGTTGGTTATTAAGAGCGATCAGGAAGATTTGATTGGGAAAACTTTCAGCTGTCTTTGATCTATACACAAATCGCTACGCGATTGCCAGTATTTGCAGGTATCTTCAGGGGAGCGTAGATTGAATAATAAATTAATTTTATAAATCTGAACCGGAAAGATGTCAAGTGGGGTCTCGTTCTGCAGTCCAGGGATGCTATGTAAGGACAAAAGAAGCTCTATTTGCAAAAAAATAAAGGATTTATGTACGCTTCTTCATATTTCCGTCCATATTTCTCGACTTGGTATCCTCTGACAGGCTCGAAGGATTCTGTATGAAAAACTAATGGAACGTCTACAATCGAGCGAGCGTCGAAGACAATACGATTTTAAATCACCCTGTGTAAAAAAAAACACTTGTTCACTCGGTGTTTCTTCAATCAGTATTTGACAAAACTGTGTAGCATAACTGTTTGCTTAAAACCTTTTCAGCGGAAATGCCTTTAATATAAATCTTCTTTTTTTTTACAAGAATGGTAAACGTGTCTGATAGGTATTCCTACCTTGACATCGCACACCATTTAGAGAGAAAAAAAAAAAAAAAGGCCAGTTTCGCAATAGAAACTTGTCAAAAGACGATTTCATCTACTGTATGATTGCTAACGGATGCAGTGGACCTCATCTTGAATCTCTATAACTTGACTCTATAATAGACGTTTTCGGTTATAGTATTAAATAGGTCAGCATTGTTGTAGTAGTCTTGCTAATCGAATTGGGTGGACAATCATCTACCAGAAACTATTTTCGTACACAACTTTGAACCGAAAATTTTCTTCGGTTGAAAGTTGTATGCGACTTTTGCTAGCAAAATTTCACCGACAGAGCGGAACGCAGAAGCTTAGATTAAGGAAACGTGGAAAGCATCGTAACGGGCGAACCGTCTGAAAGTTATATTCAAAACAAGAGCAAAGTATCACGAGTGTATGTATTATTGTGTGACGTAGTCAAGAAAATATCTACATCTTGAGTAAGATTGATGCTACAGTTCATGGGATACAGAACATATTTTATTACTGCCCCACAAACATGACAGACGAAAGTGGTAGGTAGGTAGGTAGGTAGGTAGGTAGGTAGGTGTAGTTAAAGACTGGCACATTTACATGAGTTGCTGTTTTGAATCCTTTATCCTCACGCAAGGTCAATTAATATTTTTAGGACACTAAAAAATACACAACTTCTTTGACGTCCTATATAATCCCTAGAAACTCTGCTTGAAAAACTGGCGTATAGATAATTACACTATATATATATATATATATATATATCTTATATTTCTATAGACATTTAGTGGTTCAGTTGTTATAATACGGGATTATAATTACGGGAGGGATCTTAATGCGATATAGCGCTTTTGTAGGTACCTAATTTTTTCCAGTATAAATAAAAAGGAATAATATGTGTACATACATATATATATATATATGTTATATAATTATAATCCTTCAACACCGTTATAAACACGTAACTGCGGTGTCTACAGGAGATTGCACGATATCTATAGAGTGCTTCTATATAATGTCCAGTTCCCAAAAGTTTAGCTGGTTTTGAATAGAAAAACAACTAGTTTTTCCAAGCATAGGTGCCTGTATAATACGTCTACAGTCGTGTAGAACGTAACAAACAAGCGCTCACTCTAGATACCTGTTATTGGAATTACTTTATTATAGAAAGATCTACATTTGGCTGAGTTTCGCAGAGATAAAATTTAACTGTACACAAATGAGCGCTCTGTACAAATAATACTATTAATCTGCAATTTCAAAACTTAACAATTTCAGGCTCAAGTTCCTGTTCTATCCCGTCGTGTTTATTCGTCATCTAGTATTTTGGAGCTAACCCACAAGTGTTTATCTGCATGTTTGACCGTCAAGCATTAAAAGTGATAACCTTATATCTGTTTGATTATAAAACCGTTAATATCTTCCTCAATTCAAAATCTTGAAAAAGAAAAATTCAAAGACGGAATTAATGTAAAGGCTTTTCGAGCACCTGTACGTTTCCCTCTTCAATGAAGCCAATTTACAATAGGCCTTCGGCATCGAACCCTAAACTAATCTTTCGTTCGATCTATGCATTAGTTTCGAAGCAACACCCTCGACATGCTTCTCCTGAACCAGTCTGTTGCTGTTGTTATCACGACCCGGCGGTCGATTTCCACATTCTGCTGTATAATGCAATTGCAAGGATAGTGAGTTGTTTTGAAAAAATATCTGCCGTTACACGACGTTCTGTCTGTTACAGCAAACACTGAAATTGTTCACGCTGGTGCGTTACAGGTTTACTTGAGCTAACAATATTTTCAGATCAGTCTGACTACTACGCTATGATTAATGAAAAAATCACTATGTTTAAACTAGTGAACACCCCCATCCTCTACCGCGATCCCCTCAAACCAATGTATTTCGTACAATCGATAGATAATGTAACGAGTCGCACAGCTGTTAATTACGTTTCAGGCGAAAAAAACACGTACAGGTAAATGGACGTGATCCTATTCACGGACTATCGGCACTGCAGCTGCCTTAATCGTATGGATACAGTTTCAAACGGATACATTTTTTTCTCTTCTTAGAAGCTTCTATCATTACAACCTCATATTCCATGGCCCATTATAACAACGTTCTGATGTTTATGTAGATTTTTAAAGATAGTATTTCAGCGGTCCAAAACGGTGACCAGGACAACATGTGTCGCTTATTTGTAGATGTCTGTGAGATCTGAACGAAATAAATTTCAAGTTAAATGGATAAAATTTACATATGTATGTATGTATGTATGTATACGGGAACATTACCGTTCTCCTTGCACCGTTCCTGCTCGAAAGACGGCACTAAGAAACGATATCGTTGATAATGGCTATAGCTGATGCTCAGCTTTTCGGCCATCTTGCTTAAAAACTGTATGGTAGATATTTTACCAGGAATAAGAATGCGTAACGGTATTGCTACGAGAGAAGCTATTTCAACGAGGCTTATTATTATATACGCTATAAATGCCTCTATTTGTTCAAACCATGCCCTAAGCAGTGCCTTTCAGCACGCATCTGGCAACATCAGTAACCTCCGAATTTCTGGAGCAGCTATTACGTAATGATAACGCGCAGTACCTTTGCAAACGAACCGATTTTCTATAGGAAATTAAATTAATTTTGCTAGCTCCGTAAGATAGTTTACATATACATGCTCTCTGAAACGTATAATATACATATATATATATATATATATATATTCCACTCATATGCATGGCCAAGTTTGTTGTGTACATTGTCGAAAAACGGCACCGTTATGTCCAATAGACGCGTCACAATTGAATATAACTATAGTAAACAACATTTAGAAATTCCTTATAGTTAGTCAGACGTTTAAGGCGGACAATATAATCATAGTATTGCAATGATGACGGTGCTGACGCTAACGAAAACAAAGTGTGCTCGCACAATGGATGAAACAAATCTTTTTCAAAGCACACAACCTATCCCCGTACTAACAACAAAGTACATCTTGTTTCAACACAACACGTGTTTAAATCATCAGCTTGTTCCAACAGCAAAAATTGATGTGACGGATTCTTGTTTTTATTGCATTACTACTCTCGAACCCTAACCTGTACAATTTACTAGCACCAAGAGCAAAAATAAACGTTGAATTTATATCTAAATATGATATATGTACTTCTCTATGTGTATTATACGAGTGCGTAAAGTTAAATCGACTGTAACAGAAAAGTCTACCGCTAGCGATAGTTCTCCTATTCTACTATTTCTGCCAGCAGTATCGACGTTTACACGCGGTGAGAAAGATTACTCGTTGAAGGTACTGCGACGCATGACACCGCATAATGTTTGAAGTATATCTCACCGCATCTTGTGCAGACGCACGTAGGCTATGGCAAATAAAAACGCGGTGTTCCATATTATATGGGGTGCAATCAAACTCAACTACTGCAACACGCGTAAGCGAGCGTAGGTGAGTTCTGTTCATCGCCCCTGTGTTATAAAAGTTGGGATTTCCCACTATTGATGAACTTCCAATGAGCAGTGGTAGTGCGAAGTCTGAATCTACGTCTCAGATCCGCTACAAATAGCGCTGTTCCTCGATGCAAGCCCACAACGCAGTTCACGAGAGATGAGCCAATGGGAAATGCTTGTACGCTATCTGGATTCAGCCATCGGAGAAGCCATCGGAGCCATCTTAATTTCGAACGAGGCAAGTGTCGTTAGTAAAGAAAGTCTGGAAAGAGTTCGTATACCTGCATTCTCCACCATCACTCGTCGTGTCCGTCGATGTGCTCTGCAAAAGCTCGGCTACTTGTAGGCAAAATCACATTCAAAGATTTGAAGCTGGTCACGTACTCCAGCCCGTTCTGCCGATGGCGAGCGTATGGGTAGCGGCAAAGCGCCTTTCACTACGAAACTCCTAGGTTTAGTTTTGTCCATATTGATCGCCAGTTCCATCTCATCCACGAAGAACGAAAGCCTTGCTGGAGGTTGCTGAGCGTAAAACCAATTCCTTACAAAGACGACAAGATTATCAGCATAAGGCAGCGTTTTTACGTGAGCCGCTGGATCTTGAACATGAAGAGGCAGATCATTCAACAGCAGAGAGAGGGGCAGTGAACGAATGGTTCAAACTGGGCCTGTTCACCCTCCGTGCTAACCGAGATTTCCTATAGAATCGCCTTGATCCGATGCAGCGTACGCTAGGAGACTCCGCACTGCGCAAGCTCCGCGAAAATCCTGTCCCGGAGGGCCACATCAAAAGCCCATTTAAAATCGACATACCATGGCGCGACTGTTTGGCCGACGACAGATACGGTAGTATGCCACATACCGTAATGGTGGAGCATCCTGCGTCAAATACGTGATATTTAATTAAGGTACATAAGCAAGCTTTCCAAAGGTCTCATCAGATGCCGTGTGATAATTCCTGAACAATTTATTTTAAACGGACGACCGAATCAATAGGAAGAGGAAATTGATGTGTGCCTGCATTCGCTAATCAAACGAGTCTTTTCGAGATAAATCGCTCTTCGGTAGCACCACTGACCTCTTCAATTACCCATTATAGACGGAGCCCATTATGTTTCGAAATGCTATTATTAGAGTTGAGATGAATCATTGTAAGGAGAGAGAGAAAAGGTTTTAAGGAGTTTCGTGTCAGGTTAAGAGCACGGTATTAGATAGTTTCATTTGTCTGACACTTTGTTTCTACGTGTGGTAATGACTGTGTATTGAATTTGAGGAACATTATAGATATATAAAGGATGTCTTCTTAGGGGTTAAACTGCTTCTCAGCACCTTCACCAGTAGTTTTATCAGCCATTTATATATATATATATATATATATATATATACATACAGTGTGTTAGTCGCCAGCTGGCAGCAAGTGGACAATAGTGTTACGTTGCACTGAATACGGTGTTAGAACTTTACCAGATGAAACATTTTCAATAAACTTTATTTTTTAATCAGTTAATTGTTAAACTACAAACACTTAGTTTGCAACAACCACTCTATATCAAGTATGGTTCTGAGGTATACAGTACAACAGTAAGTGCCGCTTTTCAAAGTCGTTAACACAAATAGAGAGATAGACGTAAAATAGAAAGGTTCTGTTGAAGATAACACTTAAATCTGGACCAATCCCTAAATGAGCGGTAGTTGTTACTTCGTGTGCTAAAAATATGTCAACCCTCTGCGTGAAAAATCCTTTAAAATGGGACAAGGTAACGTGTTTGTAAACCACGATGGCTGCACAGCATTGTTCCTAAAACGATCATTTATGTACTATCGCGATGATCATGAATGACAGTGATCGTGAGATGCGTCAAGATAGAAATTACTATAGTATGACTCGATCTCTACCTCCAGGCGGAGAAAAAAGAAATACTTGATTTACTATAGGCAAGTCGAGTGGATTTCTCGTGCTGCCGAATAGCGTACTTGTTAGGGCCTGAGCAAGATTGCCTGCAAAGCACCAATCAGTTTGGGTAAGCAATTGCACGTTGATTGGTATCTTCCGGTACTTCAGGACCTATAGTCTTGTCAATCAATGGTGAAATGCTGTAAGGTGGACATCATGTAAGTGGATTTGCGATCTTCCTTGTAGGCATTCCTTGTAAGCGGTAACGTCCTTAACCCATCGCAATATAGATGCGTCTTATTGAGACTTTATTTTATCAAAATATATCATTCGTTAAGCGTTGAATTTAGTGCATCATTTCAACGATGAGCGCACTAGCTAAACGTCAACTCTTCCCACGTTCGTTGCGTCAATCTAGTACTAGATTTTATTTCTATACCACTTTAAGTAGAGGGTATCTTTATTATTATTATTATATCTGTTGTGATGTCTAGATCGTTTTTGATATAGTGTCAGAGCAAGTTTACACATGTCAATAAGACTAAACAAGCAAACAAAGCTTTTTTTAATAATTTTTCCTGTAGGTATTTTTTTTTTTTAATTTTCATCTTCATAAAAAAATTCACTAAGTAATTATTATTACGCATGCATTTTCGTGCATTTTCCAAAAGAGGTCACCAGTGTATCACGACTGAAAAGTCGCCGAGCGTTGTTTAAAAGAAGCGCTGTATTGTAGAAAATTGTTTCCATCATGTAAGATTGCCAATAATCAAGGGCGTTATTGTACAGAGAGATTTGAGATATGGCACTTTTATTTTCCAGGTTGTATTGTAGACTCTCGATACATTATACAGCCTTAATTACCAACGTTAGAAACTTATTAAGAAAAGCTTCGCTCATTTAGTAAGTTTTATTAGCACGTGAAAATTTGTCTCAATAAATACTTGCTTTCTTAAACGAAATTACGCTATGAAAATATTAGTCTTATGTGGGCGTCGTCTTTAACGATATATTTAACCTATTTCAGGCCTTTCAATTTAATTCAACCTGATACGATTCATTACTTATGCACTGAAAAATATCAGGCTAGTCGACCGAAATTTAGCAGTAGAAACCAAATTTGATCTCGGAAAGTTGTCAGGATATGACCAATCAACATTAATCCGTCGCGTCTGAAGGTCTATGCTGCTTAGCGTACCTTCACCATGTAAATCTGGGTCTTCACGATTTCTTGTCTACGTTTATACATGAGCAACATGTGGCAAAATGGCATTCCACTGCTCAAATCGGGTGACATTTTACGATGATGACGATGATGGCGCCTCATTTGTCATCCTGTACACTACATAAAGTAGACCTGCCTATCTATCTATTTAATGATCTAATGAAATATTTTTATGGATTCACGAGGACTTCAATGAGAGTCTCTATTCTGTCTCAGTATCGTGTGTACATGAAATATGCTTATTTTCTAGGGGGGTTAAGGGGTTAGGTTAGCAAAATTTTCTTATTCAACAGCAGCGCTGTACAAGTAGGATCGTACCAGTTTCTTTTGAGGTAGCGTCATGGTCAGCTGTGATTCGACCGTTATTTGGTTGTCACAAGGTCATTACGCACTGCGTTGCTTGCTCCGATTCGGATCCTAACGTATTCGATAGGCCCTGATGAGCCCCTTCACAGGAATCACATCGCTAGTGCTTTTTGATTCAGCATTGGATTAGTAGCACGGTGATTCAAAACAAGTCTCTGCAGGCTGTAGCATCTATGTGTGAGCCTATGAATACGGGGCCAATACATCATACTGTACTTTTCTAGGCGTGTATTCGTAAGAAAAAAACTCGGCTTTCGAGGCGATTGAGGTAGAAATTAATTAAGGAACAATTTACAAAGGAACACATTATCAATACCAAGATGAGTAGGCAAAGATATTGAACTTGACAAATGAGCACAAAATATATTAATTCGTACTTCGTAAAACATGTAACTTGTCCGATATTTTAGTACAAATCATACGCTCACTTACAGTTGCTTAATTGTTCAAACCCCGTTAAACATTATTAGCTTTCGCAGACTAGCGTAGTTTTACTCCTCTCGTTATGGTAAGGTCAGTTATTTTTTTTTTTGTTTTTAGCGATAACGTCTTATATCGTATTTTTTGTTTCGAACACAGAAATATTTCAGCTCAACTAAGGGCATCTGTATCTTTAAAAAAGTACTTTTTCATTTTATCTACCACTACATCTCGTGCATCCACTTGTGCATTATTTGATTTTTGGAACTCAATTTGGCTCAATTCAAGTAAAGCATGACTAATTCTAATAATACTTGACCTTAATAATAGATTTGCAAGTTCAATACCGTGTAAATTTGAACGATTATTGGTCACCATCGTAAGCACAAGGCTGTCCGCAGGAATGACTGGAGACCACAAGAAGCTGCAGCAAGAGTTTGCCCTTGAGGGCTTGTATAACACATGACCTCTGCCCAATGCCGACTTTGATGCAGTTTCCTGAACCTTCTTTATAACCTGGGTAAGAAGAGCTCTCTCTTTCTGGCTAGTTGTCCTTCTCGTACTGCTACTGGTTTTTTTCTGTCTTTGATTCACTATATTGGCAAACTGGTTGACGTAAAGTGCCTTAGTCCGCTTTGCTCTACGAAGTCGACGATCCTAAGATGGGAGCCACCGTTGGACCTGGATCTGTAGGCTTGCCTGACGATGAACGCTGGAATTCCTGCCAGTATTGACAAATATAGCGTGTAAAAGGACCTATCACCAGTCACCATTCAAGACGTCACCATAAAAGTTCTTTTCTCACTAAATGGCTTTTACTTATACACTTTCTGTTTTGACCAAAACCGCAGGAAACTGAACTTTGTACATATTCGGACTATAAACCGATAACATATGATAATTCAGCCGAATTTTCTATATATTATACAGATATGCTAAGGTAGGAAAATGAAGAACCATGTAACTTGGGAAATATGTCCTTAGAATGTATCCCATTGAATTTTTTGTGCAAATAATCCGATTAGTGATACGGCTACTAATAATTTCCAAAAAACCTGAGAACATTTTTTACTTTATTCCCTTATTCTAGTTCCGTTTGTCAGGGTTTAAGGCGTCGATCTGTCGAAATCAGCTGGGGTCAATTTCCGATGGGTCCTGGTTGCCCATCGAATATTACAGGATATTTCGAAACTTAAACACGTTCTAAATATCGATTTGATTCGAGTAAGCGTAGAAATACGCTAGTCCTTCTTCAATGTGCTGCCCAAAGTCCGCTGACCCATATAAATAAATAATAATTTTACTAGCTGCCGTATTCTACTGATTAGTCTTTGTTAATACTAACCGAACCAAGAAAACACACTTTTCTCCACGTGTACGCACTAGACCTCTTGATATTTTTGATTAAATAGAACCGCATGTAGCATGCAGGTTTGCTCTTCTTGTTGATTCAAGAATCGACGCGATCACTGAACAAACTGTCGGTGCTTACCTATGAAAGATGTAGAGCGTTTTGCGTATATAGCAACGGCAAGTGCAAGTTAACGTCCCTCTGCAAACGGTGTAAAACATCCTTATATTATTGTAAAAGCAAAACGCACGAGATTCACTCAGTAAATAGTTTGGACAAGTCCTTCAAAAAAACTCCATTTAAATTCAGTCAGAGGCTTATGTTAAGCTTGTATACACTCCACTCTAAGGAATCCATGTAGAAAACAATTTTACAAGCGCCCATTATACAAAACTGTTTCAAGGTACTAGCGGAAAGTTTAGGGATTTTAGCCCGTTTTTTTGTCGAAGTTCCAACCACTTTATAGTTCCCTTCTTCACTGAAGCCACACATGGCGACCTCTCAAATGATCACAGAAGTAGTATCCAAAGTCTTTTGAACACGAACCAACAGAGTGCTGCGAGTCAATTTTAAAAAATCACTTAATTTATTGAGAAAATATCTGCTAAAGCTGTTATGCGCTATTCAATGAACTAACTTATAATAAATACATTTGAGTGAAAATTTTCAACCTTATCACGATACGAAGAGTTATTTCAAGTATACCCTTCTTCAGTATACCTTTTACGTTCGTGCATGTGCCGTTGAGTAAAGGAGCCATATTTTACAGTTCAAATGCAAAATTCTACACCGAAAAGGGCAATAGTCGCTTGGTCGCAAAAATTTCCAAGTGGTCCTGCATTGAGGTAACCTTGGAACACTACCACAGCCCTGGAGTTTGACAGCGGAATTCACGCCGAATCATAGTTTTTCGCACTGCTGTTCATGGATTGACCTACCGTTTGAAAAGACAGTTTACGATACTTGGACGTCGGCGACTTATTACAATTCTGAATGAAATAACAAAAGTAGCTCATTTTGAGGAACAATCAGGCTTTGAATTCAACGACGCTGAATAGAAGCTTTTTATGTCAAGGGGGGGGGGGGGGGTAGGAACGTCGACAATGAAACTATTTGTCAGGTTAGGAGGTTTCTGGCCAGACCTAGATTCTTTTCTAGCACTGCATTTCCTTACTTTACACGGCGTTTGGACGCTATGGTATATCCTATTATTTATGACCTATTCGACGACAAACTGAACGACTGCTTGTTGATGATCCTTCGATCCGTTGACCTCGGAAAGGATTTGGTGTCGGGCTTTTGTGCTGATCCGTGCGGGAGGTTTAGGAATGTACAAAGGGTGACGAACCTGTCAAAAACCTGTCATCTAGCTTTCCTCATTACTTTCAATGTCCTGAAGTGCTACCCAGTCCGCCAAATGCTACAGCTAGCTTTGAGTTCCCCTATAAACAATGCAAGCGAAAAGAACCTATATCCTGTCAGGACGGAAACGCTTTTTGAAAGACCACGCAATCAATCTCTGAACGAAGCGCCTGTGAAAGCAAACCCAGATGACCTCGACCACAAAGTCCTGAAACGACCTCAACAGAACTGGACTAAATATGTCAAACAAGAGGTTGTTGCCGGTTGTATGCTTACCCTCGCTAGGAGCGGTGCTCTACGACCACACGCTCCGCATGGCCTCTGGTTTAGCGTTGAAATTTCTTTTGCACTTCGTTTATCTTCGTGTCCAGCGTAACTGAAGAGTCGCTGAAACAGGCGAGTAGAATTTTAGTTGTTTGAACGGCGCTAAGAGACGCCCTTAAAACGCAATGGTCCACGAAGTCATATTTAGAGACCTCCGCTTACCACACACTTACCACCGCGCGAGAGAAATACCTGGTCTTTCGGCGAGGACAATTCGAGATGAAGAGAACTGTATTTTGATATTGACAAAATTATATTTCTGCTGCACTAAAGGTTGCTTGAGTCTATCGCAATCAGAAGAAAAAAAAATGAAACACAAAAGAAATGGCACACGTAGCGGTTCTTCAGTATAGTAATTCTTCACAGGCAATGCATTAAGGAACATAGCTCAGAAGTTGGTGAAGACAAAAGAGACGATAGCAAATGACAGAATTTCATTTGTTGGTGTTGCACTACGACGCCCATGGTATCCTACGTTTTACTCCAGGTTTAGCGTTGAACTTGTAGTTCTCTACCGGAGCCAGTGTTTAGCTTTTAATCTGCCTTAATTTTACCATTCTCGCTATTCTAAACCCAGCCGCAACGTGGACATACGTCGCGTGAACCAATTCTTTCAGCAGAAAATTTTCCACATTAAGCGTTGTCAGAAGACAATAGCATGTATTGGTTAGAATAGAATACTAAACAAACCTTCAGGTCGATGTATAACTCCAAGGAGGCTGACGTTGTCACAATGATTCAGGTCGACGTCTATCTCGCACACCTGCTAACCCGAGCAAGTTACCACGAAACTGAATTTAGCCTGTGCTCGAGGCCGTCCGTAAACGCAAACTGATTTCAGGCGAAAGAAAGGCCAAACGCTAGAATTCAACGTCACTGATATTTATCGGATCAAAAACAGTTCTATTATTTTCTAGGTGATGCTTCATACGGATTAATAATAGGCGATATATGAAAATTATATGGCTCGTATATAATTGCGAGTGACCCGTTCGATCAATGGCAAAAAAAATCAGTTGAAATTCCATAATTTCTCTGGCCCTTAGTTGTAGCGGTTCCGTAAATTTAAGGTTACAAGCGACTTATGCAGGTTAAAGATTTAGGCAAACGTTTGACAGATCGCGTATTCAAACGACTGTCCATTGCTTGGTTATTTGTCGCTACCAACATTACGCGCAATCTTTGAGTTTTCGAGATGACTTCAAAGCGGCTAATGTATCAAGCTTTGAACTTAAAATAGTTGTTAAACTAGAGAATAGTTGAAAGTGTCTATATTCGGGATTTAAATTCCTTTGGATGCTTCACGGATATAGGAAATTTTATTTTTAGGTAGTGTTTACCAGTGTATTATTATATATTTAGTGGCCCCTGGTTAAAGAAAAGCTACAGAAAACCTGTTTCCTTGGCACTGAACTCACAAACTCACCATAATCGAGGTCGGGAGGTTATGTCCAGACCCACCGACGAGCCTCCATTATCGCCAAAATGTTCGTTCTGAGAGTATTTGAAAAAGGATAGTAGAAGTTTTAGCCGTCTTGAAATTGGCAGTTTACGACATTACCAGTCGCTGGGTTACTCTAAGAAATTTTAGGGAGACTTGTGCACGCCGATTTACAAGGTTTAGGTTTAAGTTCTTTGAACTTAGGACTTTAAGTTCTTTGAAAAGAAATATAGAATTGGTTTTTCCTAACCTCGGTTAACTTTCCACACCTTTTATTTGTCACTTGGTTGGTACTGTAAACTCGAGTCTAGTATTTTTTAAATTAAAATAAGGCACTATTTTTTAAAACTTTCTAAGGTGTCCTGAATCTATCTGACAAATCATAAAAGTACATCACGTGCAGTTCTACAGTAATTCAGTGAAATTCACAGTGGATCTCACAGTTTTATGTATAATAATAATCCATCCTCTTCATCACAAAACATAGATTTCTGATTTAAAAATTCTACGTAACGCCTGTGGTTGGGATAGTTTCTTAGTTGGTTCTTCTCACTTGGTTCTTATTGTTAGTGTGCATATTCACTCAATGGTACCTCTCTAGCGTACTTATGGGCTATGGTATTCTCCCTTTAGATCAATGTTGATTTCTAAGGATTACATGCCGAAAACGGGGCTTATTTCCTTCGTGACGAACTTACGCTCTATTATATTCCTCACTGGCGTTTGCGGTCAAGTACTGAGGCTGGACCATGTGAGAGGCGCTAAAGTGCTCCAGGCGTCGTACTCCCCTTTTCTTAAAGCCCAGAAAAATTCAAAGTAGCGCAATTTATGTCATTGAAAATCAGTATCGTTCCAACATTCGCTTATTCAGCCTCACCTGCACTGCACAGTTCTTGGTATCTTTAGTGAAAAGATAGTGGTATCTTTAGTTGAAAGAAGACGCGTGCAAACAAAAATGCTCACAATAGCCCACGATAGTTGTTTTTTTTAGTTATCTATACATACTTAGCAAGAGGGGCACACCGTTTTTAGTTAGAATAGTAGCTCATTGTTTATGAAGTTAACATAAGAAGTAGCAGACATTTTTTCCATTAGGATCAAATTATATTTCCCGCAATTGCATGCAATAATCTTAAGTTAGATAATTTTTTGCTATTCTTAAAAGCGTTCTCTGAAATAGAATTTCAATAATCCTTACAAGATACGGCGTTCATATTACAGTCCTGAGAAAGCGAACCTGTGTTATTTCTCTCGCATGGGTTGCATACTCTAACGAATAGCCGAGATCATCTCCGGTCAGACCCAATTTGTGATGCTTAATGCACTCAAACATTAAATTGTCACTTTACATTACTGTTATTTTCTGGAGAAGCAGGGTACCATGACAAAATGGCACACACATCCATAATAATACGTATAATCCAATGGTTAGGCAGGCAATCCATCGTCACGCCCACCTATAATTGATAGTAGTTTTTGTTTCTCAACCGAAACGTTCTGTTTGCAGCATCTAGCATCTGTCAGTATTGCTATATAACAAGTCTGGGATTGTTATATACCAATATCCGGGGACAAGCTTGTCTCTTCTTTTGACCTATACTTGCTACAAGTGTAAGTCTTCTTATTTGTTGCTGCTGTAGCAAGCCGCTTTAGTACAGCACACGTCCAATGCGGATGTATGCGGACGCGATACGGCGTCCGCTATCTTGGCTATTTATTGGTGAATTATTGCTCACAACGGCTTCCGCTGGTTTGCTAGTGTCTCTTGTGCCTTTTCATGTACTGCCCTTGCGAACTCCTAGCAGACACGTGCCATGTAAATGTGCCTTCCGTTTATTCCGCCTGTGCTTCCTATACGGAAAAACAATGGCATGGTAGGACTTGTAGGATGGCGGTACAGGCAATAGGCCCCCAATGGCTGACGAGTTTTTAGTGTCTTTTAGCGGTACTGTTATGTACCAAGCAGCGACTTCTGGCCGCTTTGTTATTCTAAGTTTATGCAACTGGTAACACCGCTGTTACTCGTCGCACGCAGTCCGCCCGTCCTGCTGAATCTAAAAATACAGGATGACACGCCCTCTTTTCCTCTTTGCCGAACAGCGTCAGGGCTATGCGGAACTAGCCGCTAACTGTGCAACATAACCGATCGTTTGAAGTGCGCTCTTGTCCTGGTGCTGCACCTGTGAAGTAATGCTTGGCTCAAGACTCTACTCAACGATGTTGTACTTGGTGCTGGTGTTATTGTTACAGTCGTTAAAAATAGTTTTTGCCGTTAGTTGTCTTACGGAAATTCGTTCACCTAACTGGCACACATATTCTGGCATCCTATACGCTTTTTTTTCAGATTAAAATCATGCTTGCCCTGAAGAAGGACGCGCCTTAAACAACAGCATCAGAAGGCAATTCCTAAGGGGTAACCTATCGTACAAAGTGAAATCCTAATATGTATGATATGCGTGTACTAGTAACATAAGAGGCCACGAACCCGCAACGTTGCTTGGCAGGCCCACAAGGAAAGTCAGCGGTCCCTTACGTAAAACAATGATGAAATTACTTAACAGTTGACCGATGCCTTAAATATCCGTTGTTTAACACTGTTAACGTTCAGGAGCAAGACGACACTGCGTAGATCCCTCCAGTTTACTTCTTAAAGCAACATAGCTAACGCCGATACTAATGAGAACGCCAATCAAGAAGGTTACAGGCCCTCTTCTTCTCGGCACTGAAATGGCACCGCAAAGCCTGAGACAGCTCAGGCTAACTGGGAAGAGTCTTCTGAAGAACATATCCTTCCGGTCCCACTAATCAGCGCACATTGTCAGGAGCTGGTGCAGATAGGATACCGTTCACACGGAAAAGCTTATGTCATAACGAAGGGCACGCCATGCCCACTGTGACTATAAGCGTGGAGCACCCAGTAAGATTCTGCTAAAGATCCGATGGTCTTAATGAGCAGATGAATCCTGCCGACAAGTAAAAGTAGCTTAGTCCTTCGGAGAATTGAGCGCACCATTCTCGATGCCAGAAGGCTCTTTTTTCGATAGTTCGTATGCCTCAATTATGTTGATTGCCAATCACAAAAAGTCACACTAAGACGAAAACATGAAATATGTCTGCCGACGTATGTAGATGCCAACTAAAGAAGATCGTACTTAGCTTCTGTCGGCTTTGTAAGTAGGTCTTGGGAAAAGCCGACCTGAAGAAGCTTCAAAAGATACATCATATTATTGTAGATGTTCCCTTCCATTGTAGTCGAGATCGAGAAACGCTTAACTCACACTTGTGAAGCCTGGGACTCAATTTACAAGCGAGACTTATTAATATCAGCCCAAGGCGTCGCTGCATTTAGTTGCATTGTTGATCAAAACTATATCTGAAATTTTTTTCCTGTACCGCACGCAAAATACTGGATGTCGAAAGTGGTTTTTCTAATTTCTAAACAAAAAAAATCGCAATTGCCGGCGTATAGTGCAAGCAAAGCGTAAACAATCTACCTAGCTGTGTGATTTCTAGTTCTACCAGCGGATAGCATTCATCTAAGCAGCGTATAACGATACTGACAGGTTGTATCGATTTATTTGTCGTTTAGGAAGCACATATAATATGGTATTTTCTTTCTATCCGATAACTTTCTAAATCGTAGTCTGAAACTGACCTTCAAACCTCTAGCATCCCTAGCGAAATTTATTTTGTGTAAAGTTACCTGTTAGTTGTTTCTACCGAGTTATGTTGATCGTTCCCCTGTAAATACCAATGCGTACTTGCTTTTGAACTGACAAGTGACTGAAGTTTCCTGCGGGATATCGGCGACAATACAAATACGTGTTCCTGGAACGCACTTCAGTCCTCGGTAACTTTGAGTATTCATTCAAAAAAAAAAACAAGTCTTTTCCTATTTATATTGCTTTTTATTGTTACTTTGAAAATGCGGGTTTCTTTTGACCTTCCCTATTTATGTTCCCTATTTACGCGCCGGTAATGAACTGTTATTTTGTTGAAGGCCCCCCTACCCAGCGTGTTCACTAATCTTCGATGTATTCTACTAGCGCTTTCAATTTAGAGAAACGGGAACTTCATCATTGAAAGTTAATTTTTACATTACATCGAAATTTATCATACGGTTCGTGAACATATAATCGTAGATAACAAATGACAAGTTAATAGCTGTTTATAAATACACTAAATTAAGACATTCGAATCATTTAACTTAGTTCTTACTAGAACATATTGTTATGCGATGAATCTGGATGTCTGTGGTGTCAGACTCTCAAGGGTCTTCGGAACTGGTAACTGATTATTAGAAATCTGGTTTGTATATCTCTAAGATTATGGAGCATGCCTCATGCTAAAGCGTTGTAATCCTTTTCAATTCGATGCACACATTAATTATAAAAACTTCTAAAAAAGAAAATTAAGTAACTTTCTGGAAGCACTATCAATGCAGTCGACATTGTGACTATATGTCAAAACCTTTTCTTAAAGAAGTTTTATCATTTCCAGACCTTACAACTGGCCTCTTTTCACACTACTTTGTCATTCGCATATTGACCTAGCACCTCTCTCTTTCTTTGTCTCTCTCTCTCTCTCTCTCTCTCTCTCTCTGTCTGTCTGTCTATATATATATATATATATATATATATATATATATATATATAATGTAAAAGGGTCATATACAGCGTATCAACAACCCATAGTCCCCTGGCTGTCAGCATAAACCATCGACAGTATTATTATAAAATTAGAACGTAGAAATTAGATATTTAAACGTATCTAAGTAAGTTTTATTAAAGTTTCGAGTTCGAGAAATCTACATCCGGTTTCAAATCCAGACCACCACGTGTCTTTAAATAAACGCGCTGCCTTACCACTGTGTGCATGAGCGTGGTAGACTCGACCTAGAGGCTTTGCTACCTGTAATCCAAGCGATCCGGAGCATTTTTTGATGAAAAAGATATATCGGGACTGCCGGGTCAACGAATCCGTATTAATCTTCATCTCAAAATGCCCGATTATTTTCACTAAACATCTAAATCATTACAAGGTTCATATTAGGATACTGCGATTCGTAGCATTGCGAATCGTTAAGTTTACAAACGCTGCCACCTAACTTGATTAACCTATTATATTTTTTTATACCATATTTTTTCGTCGCCAGAAAAATAATCTTCTTCTCTGCTTGCCCGCAGTTCAGAAGAAAAGACGCATTTTATAGGCTCCTTTAGAAAACTGTGAGTACAAAATACATCAAAGTTGCTGACTGAAAAACTTGTGATCCGTCTTCTGTCGTTCTCGCCTGACAAATCAAGAAGCGATTGAGCTATATTATTATTCTGCATATGCGTTTGTTAATTCTGGGTTGTGCATTTTTGCTTAATATTTGAGAAAATTTCCAACAATCGACCTCTTTTAGGACGAGGAGACCATACCAAAAACAGGATCTTATCAAAACAATTTTCAGCCATTGTAACTTCTTTTTTTACAACTTTCGTGTAGTGCATAAGTCACTGAAGTCGGCCGTCCCGAACTCTCCTGCCTCGGAAACGGAGCTTACCATTGCGGTAACCCTGTAGGTATTGAATAACCCATGATAGAATTAAAAATTTTGTTCACAAATGGTTCTTTGCGATAAAACGGTATACACACTAAGGCGCGTATATACATGTTGTGATTCTAACAACGAGCGATATGCCTGTTTTGATAATTTAATGATTCTTCTCGTCAATACTTAGAGTTACACAGTGATGAGATCTGGTAAAGGTACTATCCGTGGGAAGCCGACTGAAGCGTGTAGCATCATTTCGCTGTGTGACGGGTTTTGCAGCCTGCGGCTTAGAGTCTTTAATTATATGTACCGGATGTCATGAAGACAAGCTTATTTATTCAGATCCGGCCTCAAATATTCCTCCATAGCAAAGATAAATTGGTCAATAGATATTCCAATATATGTATGTGCTTGCTTGGCCCTCGACCTACCTGCAACGTCGACCAGATCGTCGAAATTTGCAACCTGACCAATGCCATTGGCGTCCAGCTTTTTAACAAATTCTACACCGAACCTATTGGTTCTGTCGTGCCTCTCAGATCAATATTTGTGCTACAAATGTGATCAATTAAATTCTATTCTCTTTCAAGACGATGAAAGGCAGGTGCGAGATTTTACGGTCTAATACGACCCTCATCGGCAACCTAGAAACAAAAGAGGCCTGTCCGATGTAAATTACTATTTCTTTATCGTCCTAAGACCTCAGTCAGAAAGAAACGGTGCCGATTTTCACAGCCTTTCGTTTCCGGTTGGAGTATTCATCTTCTACATACGGAATTCGTTTTCTCAGTAAGCTATTGGTAGGTCTAGTAAGCTGCTTTGGGCTTGAGACCTTAGTCAGTTGACTTTGAAATCGATTCAGTGTGCCTTGGCGCGGATTGGATCCTTTGTAAACCTCGCTTCGAA
Source organism: Varroa jacobsoni (assembly GCF_002532875.2). Classification (NCBI taxonomy): domain Eukaryota; kingdom Metazoa; phylum Arthropoda; class Arachnida; order Mesostigmata; family Varroidae; genus Varroa; species Varroa jacobsoni. The sequence goes on along the minus strand of NW_019213357.1, from coordinate 150,930 downwards.
ATAGATTACTTTTTTAAGTCGCCAGAACATAACCGGAAGGCTCCATTCAACGACTGAAACTCATTTGATCTTATATTACTACTTGTGTAAATACGTATGCCAAAATTTTACCCAAACATACCCATTTGGAAAATTTTCATTTGGACGCAGGTAGTCGACCTCGATTCTAATTCTGTTTACCAATTCAAGATGATCTCGTAGGAAAGTGGCTGCGGGGCTTCTTTACTTAATTTTTCCAAAGCACCGCAAAGTTAATCAGAAAATATTACCATCTTTTTCTTGGCTTATCGTGCCCAGGTCTCAGATCATGTAGCGACGGATATTTGCTATCGACATGTGTCATCCCAACGAACAAATCACCGGCCGGACCACCTGCGGCTGCGGTTTTTAATAGAACAACGGAGCAACACCGGACACCGATCTCCTGCTAAAAGAAATCCTTTCCTTCGTCTGGTTTTGACAATTTACGACTTGTTGGAAGGCGCCATTGTGAAACGGCGACGGAAACGTGTCGGCCAGCAAATTTTATCTTATTTTGAGCTTTTTTTTTAACATATTGTAATCCCTTGTCAACACGATGCTTCGGTTTTCACTCTGAATCCTTCTAAGTACCTCTACTAAAGTACAGTATATATTGCAGCTAGAAAATGTTGTATTACTGCTGAGAACGCCGGCATGCTTGTTCTCGAGCTGACTCCCAGTTGGCCGTCTCCACCAGAGACCTTAATTCCGCTATTTAGATAAGTTTTGGGTGCCTGCTAGGATAGTAGTGAACTCAATACGAATAATCAGGAGAGACCAAGGACAGAAGAAGGGATTACAATGAAACTCGTCGTCTTCGCTATTCTTTAGGTTTCAGTGGAAGTTCAACGCACGTTTGCTCCTAAAACGTTTCTAAACATGTCTGCGTTGTTGATTCTACAACGGCAACATTTCGTATATTTACTCGGGATTAGCAGACGAAATATAAAATGTAACAAAATTTGCATGCTGATAATGATGTTGTTATGACTAAGAACGTTTACCGAACACACACACACACACACACACACACACTGAAGGTTTACTGCTTTTGGCCTAAAAAAGAAAACTCGATGTGCGCATGCGTAATCAATACTGATCAACGTGATACAAATATTCCGTAAGAAGGCATTCCCTAATAAAGTTAACCTTTAGCGGAGCCACCACCTATAGACAATAATGTTATAACATGCCTTTTTAGTACTAACTTGTATGACTACTTACTAAGTAGATAATCTACACACGCATTGCGGAAGCCTTCTGGGAATAGATAAACTACTTTTTCTCGATATCGAATCACACTGGCTTGACCTCTAAAAATGGCCTGCCTCTTGTCAATTCACCGATTTTTGCCGCCTGTATTGCGTTAGAGTGTTGCTTTAGACAAATATTAATTTACATAGATCATATCCATCTTAAGTGCTGGAGACCCCGGTGCGCCACTTGAACGTTCATGAATAACTTCCACAAATGCAGCAAACATTTGTGTACAAAAAGATTCATTATATCCAAGACAAGTTGAGGTGCACATGGTGTTCGTCTTGTCCTTGAGCGCGCACAGTCTTAATTAGCCACAATAGGAAATCCTAGATCCATGAGTAAAACCATAACGTGTGCCTTCATGGATTTCTGTTCACTGATAGAAGTAATATAAGATCCATTTCCTCGCCGTTAAGTAATTTAAAAACGGTATTTTCGATGCCAGTGGATGGCCACAGAGGGCCACTGGATAATATTTACGCCGCCACTGATTATTGTTCCCTGGTGAAGTAGTCGAAAGCAATAAAGCGCTGTTGTTGTTGTTGGACGATGGCGTTATTACTGGTTATTGCTCTCCGGCCCAACGACGTTTTAGTCATTAGACTATTTTGACGAAAGCACCGGAACCGAATTAGCACATTAGGAGTAAACCGAGTTCTTGACGGTGCTACCTAGCGAAGTAATCTAGTTAGAACGACAATCAATAGATCTGTACGTCTGTATTGTGGCGCGTCTCATTTATTCGAAAAATCATTATCGCATTTGAAGCTGTGCCCTAGTGGTCCACAGGCTTCGTGACTCTGCATGAATGTATAATCTGGTAAATTATAATTCTTGCCGTAGACAGCGGTGTCGCAGCAGAACAAAAATCGCCACTTTTGAAAAAATGGTGGGACTCCTCCAGCCGTAATGCGGATAAAAACATGGGCCGGTGGCGCAGCACGCGGATGGCAATAAAATACGACGTCTACAAACTGGCTCGTTGTAACATTATTTTGTTTTGTGCAAGTGACAGATCCGTCGAGTAGATTGCTTTTGAGTGTTGTTCAATGATGGCAGCATGTCGCGACCTGGAAGAGGTGCCGTGTCTTAGCCACACCGTAGCAAAACTCAGATAGATAACCATTGCCGTAATTGTTATTAATAATAATTTAGTGGTATCAAGTTTTCATATTGTTTCTTCTTTATCTCGATTCAGCTGCTAAAACGAACGATTATCATAGTTTGTTCCACCGAAATAGATCTGGGGCCGCGCACTCCGACGAATCGAAATGATGAATAGATTATTAACAAGTGTTCAAAAAGATCCGAAATCAATTTTAGGGAATGGCTGAGATTACAAATTGAAACACCAAATAAAATAACACCCTAATAACACCTAATTACACCTTTGGTGTAAGAAGTTTCAAAGCTAGCACTATGTCCATCGCCTGGAGGACAAACCTAGCTTGTATCAATCGATTGTACGTTCTTGATTCGGGGGGCAAAGAGGTTTACTTCGGATAGATCGGCGGTTACTAGAAATACGTTTGAGTGCAGCATCTATTTTTGCCTGTAGACATTTCTCTTTGGAAGAACTTTAAACATACACTGACACTTTAACTGAAGTCACTTTTTTCGTATTAAAAACGTAGAACTGATTAATGGACTTTACTACCAATAGCGAAAATTGTCTAAATAACCATTTTGAAATTTGCTACGATAATTTTACTATCACTTTCACGCAAAGTACCAATTATAGTTAGGATCTGTTGAACAGTTCCGTCGGCACTGGTCTAACCAAATCTGATAGATTTTGTATTAATAGGTAGAATATCTTCATCCTTAGCTGTATATATATACATATCTTAGTATTTCAATTAGCTTATAGGTATTTCGTTAGTTATATGCAAATTCTTGTGACGACTGCAGATGAATAGATGCACATAGTGGAACCAGGCAAAATAAGAGCGAGGCATCTACTACCCTTAATTACTTCACATAAGGGCAAGCGCAGTCTAGGCAAAGGCAAGATCAATAGGGTATCAACAACACGGACGGACTGCGGAGATTCGGTGTCCTAGGACGAGGGCAAAATCGATACGGGTTCCGAAGGAGCGCATAGAACGCATTCTGCTTGCCTGCTCAGAATATGCTGATGTTCCCATAGGAATATATGGACGATTTAGACTGAAGAAAGACCCAAGAATACTAAAGAGACGTGTAAGTTCGAGCAAGACTATACGGCTTGAGCAAACAGTGCGACGACGGAGAAGGCCTGACTCGTACAGCTCGAAGGACAGTGGCTGTTCCCGAATAGCTTAGAACTATCGTCATAATCGGCGCTCATACCAAAGAAGATATGACATAAGAATACCGATAGAGGTTGTAATCCGTCTTCGATGGGGCAGGGCTTGTGAACTTTCTCATTATGCTCGCCTAACCCGACCTCGTTCTCTCGTAAGTTGGTCAAAAAGGTCGTGATTCTCAAAGTCAGTGGGGCTCCGCTGAGTACGAAACAGGGCATATATAGAGAACTTTAGACTGGCATTGTAAAGAAGCCTAAGAAAATCTGCCAGTACCAACCAAAACTTACAATTGTATTCTTAGTAAGTTTCATGTTGCCCTTGATATAAGGCAGAAACGCATACTTCGAATCGGATCTTCAATATGATGCGGTCACAAAATTCATTTAGGAACGACAACGCACGTTGGGGTAGGAGAGCACTGAGCCTTGCGTGTTTACTCACGTCTATTGTTCTTATTGGAAGTAACCTTTGTTATGACAGCTGATGTTTTGACTACAGTTAAAATCAATTATCCGCTGCATTTTCTTTTGTATTGGTTAATCAATAATATTGTTTGTTTAGCACTCATTACCGCACGGTCGTTACTGGATGCAATAGAAAGGCAATAGCAACCCAGAGACAGATGAAAGAGAAACAATATATAGATACAACAAAAGTATATGAACAAATAGAGAGCTATTACTTCTGTTTCGTTTCTGAGCTCCGTGTGTAATTTTATGTGTTTCCATTGATTTTTACTAAGAGGAAAAGATATATACCGTAATCTAATACTTGTTAGGGGGGTGCTCGTCATCAAATACTCGCACAGAAATACCAGCTGTAGCAATCTATAGGCAAGTTTCAGAGAGGCTTTCTGTTGCACATCAATATTCCATTCGACCTTGCGAAGGTCACGTATAACATACCATAGACGAGTTACCACACAGAACAGTGATGTAGCTTGTGAGCCTATATATGTGAAGGCATTTGATCATTCTGAAGCTCGATATCATTGAAAGGAACGTTGTGGCCGGATCCAGTGTGAACGAGATACCGGTTTCAGCGAACCTTATTTTTTTGGATCCGGATCTTCGACAGAACAGGAAAGCAAGCATATCATGCGTAACTCTGGCAAAAAGCTCCTCCTTATTAAGGTTATGCTACCTGAAGTTGTTTTTGTGTTGTATAATTCAAGTGATAACGGAATAACAGAACGGTCAGTTACAAAAGCCTCTTTATTTGGAAAACCATGGATACCTTCCCTTTACTTAAATGAATATAAAAAGTATAATAATAAAATATTTAATTTACGAGAATTTTGCCTAGACGCATATCTTGACAATACCACATAATTGTTTACGTATCAATTATAGTTCAGGGAGAACGTGAGAATACGGTTCACAGCCTAATCCATAGATCTAGTCTTATAAGTGGTATGTAATATGTGAGGCCGAGTGGATACCTCAGAAGTTAGATCTTCATCGGAAGCAGATTTTATTGACAGTTTTCAGGCAATACTGACGAGCTCAGGGTGCAACGTCTCTCGAAGCCTATTCGGACGTCCAGTAGGATCTTGTACGGGCATTTTAGAAGCTTAGCAAAAGATCCTGACTCCGTCAAGATTATGCCCTGAGCAACAAAAGAAATGCACGAGACCCAAAATTATATAGATGTATCTGGAACTTATCCAGTGCTGGGTACTATATTTTGTATGTGTATCAGGCGACGTTTTTACAGAAATCTTATGCCGACTTATCAACGGAACTTTTTTGAGACAATTCAGCTTGTTTGTGCCATGTTGCTACTATCTTATGTTATAAAATATCATAGCTTCTTTCTTGCAAAATTTATGACAGAGTTGGGCTATGACTTCCACCGACATTCGGTCTAAATAAGTACAGGACATAATTCTTTGAGATATTACCCCATAACCACAAGGATTAATCAAGCTATCTACTTGAGAACAAATTGAAGACACTGGACAAACAGAGTTTACTTATTATGTAATATCCATTCAGTCCTGATAGTTACATACATGGTCAATTAAAGCCAGATTACGCCTTTGCTGTAAAAAGATAAAGATAAAGATATTTTTTCTGCAGATTTTTTTCTTTCTGCATTAATACTCTATGCTAACATCCAGACTCTGCCTGTGCGGTCAACTAATGGAGACATAACTAGTAGTGAAATCGGACGTTACAGATCAGCCGTACAAATCCCTGAACTGACTGCTGCGTCTGCTCAAAGCAACTTTATTGTCGGGAAGCTCTTGCCGATGCGATCTCATCAAAAATAAATTTCTAAAAAATGATTCTAATTGAAGCTGAAAAACTTAACGACGAGGGCCGAAAAACATTTTTAGGACGTTCAACTAGTGCTTTGGAATAGCTCTGCATACTTAATAAGTAAGTAAGTAAATAAATTACCTATTCGCCGAGTCCTAAGCCCTTCAAGAGCTTAAGACTCGGCGAGAGTCATGCGCTCAACGGCAGCTGGCTTACAATAAAGAACAATTACGCACATCAAAAAGATGTAAGGAACAACAAAAATTGAGAGTCTAAACAATCACATAATTCAATCCAATTACTTAATGTCGTTATGCTACTTTATACTGCTTAGTATGATCACCTCGTGGCGTTATTATTAACATATTTCTGCCTGCTATACCTTCATGATCCGCGTGTGCCGTCAAATTTTATCTGTGTGATCTCGGGATGGCCAAAAATCGTCGCCCCAAACCGGCCACTATTTTTACTGGGTTTTACATCTTCCGCCAAAAAGATAGTTTTCAACTGTATTCTCGCTGCCACTCAAAGTTTTGGGCCTAAAGTTCACTTGTTGCATACTATGCCTTCGTGTGTTAATATTTGAACAGATTAAACTAAATGGGCATAGGTTGATCGATCTGTCATAGTCTCACTGTTATTTTAAATAGATTTTGCCAGTTAGCTATTATGTGAATTTAATTCGTATCCACTTTTGATTATGGTTTACAAAGAGCGAGGAACATCTCCTAGTAATAACTGCACAATACAAAAAACCGACCTACAATGTTTCATCTATTACAGATCCAGGTAATGTTACAGGATTTATTGCATATTTGCTATAAAGGCGGTGTCGCAGTATTGCACCATTTACCAAATGTTTGTAACGTGTATCAATGATTAGATAAGAGCCACGACGAGCTTAGGCTGTGACCTAATTTTTTTTTCCGTTCCCAAATGAAGCTTTCACTTCGCTTTTCTCCTAGAAGGGTCCTAGTACAGTCAACAAGAAGCTCATGCTTGCATCCTGTATACGTTTGTTATGGTTACTGTAGGAATGACACGGAACAGAGGTAATGTTAGTTTTAAATTGCCCAGGTGCGGCTGAGAGCTGTACGAAAAGCAAGAAGCCGCTATTACTATGCTACGATTTAGCCGTCCATAGAATCTTCGCTAAACGAAGACAATGCCAAAACCCTGACAAGATTATGTATTGCCGTTAATCCTTTGCAGGCCTGGCAGATTTACTGCGGTCCAATTTTCATCTGACAGTTCACACACACATATATATATATCCTTGAAGTGTCATTTCTGATCGTTGTTCATTACGATTGCAACTTCAGTTTGGGCCTCGGATACCTTATCGATTTGTTTTAAATATTCCGTGTGGCACGAGGGGCCAGTCGTGCTGCCGTGTACAAGCTTTTTAGGTTCTCGTTCAATAACGGTCCATATATAGCATAGCGACAGTTTCAACTCTGGCTTGTTTGCCGGCCTAATGGGCTTATCCCTGAGCATGCTTGTGTTCTCAAGCCGTCAATTCTGGGCTAATCGACTCGTGTAAGACGTTGTAGCATATTGCTGAAAGACGTCTGGACTTGTATGAGACACTATGTATAGTGTCACAGCTGTTTATAGAACATGAGGTAATATGTTTCTTTAATAATGCGTTCGCATTTCGGCAGAGGTATGATGTTGTGATGTCTTCTTCGCTGGACACTACACTCAGTTGAAAAATTTCGCCTACCCACAATAAGCGCATGCCCTGGATCTTCAACAAGCCGGCGATCAATTCTGTAAGCTGTTTTTACACAGAGGATTGAAGGTTCCCCGATAGTTAAAAATCAACCACGATTCGCTGCTTTATTATTATGATGAGTAACAAAGGATGAGGAAATGAGTAACAAACAACGCCGTTCAAACTTCTTGGCCCTACTGTGCTACGAGTGCATCCGCCTGGTTTCTATGACTAAAGGCATGTACCTGAGGTCCTCGTCAATAATCCGTGACATCGTACGCTCGCTTATATCGGGTCTCACTAGCGACATTTTTAAAAGAAAGTGATCATTAGGACTGCGGCGCTTAACCTTGGAGTCTGCACTGCTGTTTTCCTATCGTGGAGTTTTTTTTTCTATGTTGAAACCTGCTTCTTCTACAACCACATACTCATTTACGACGCAGTACGCTATCGATTTAAAAGTGCCCAACAAGTTCATAATCTTAAGGGGGATTTAACGCTTAGCGTATAAACTTTGTATCGTAGCTAACCTTTACCTGGAGTTGAAAGCGACGCACGGTCGTTCGCCATGGCGACTGTTGTTTTATTGTGGAATGAACTAGCTTTCGCTTGTTACACGCGGCAGCAAATGAACGTATGTCCGTCACAATAGAGATCCTGACAATTGAGGCATCTAGATCTAGACCTTTGCCTGTGAGTTGTTTGCAACATTGTTTCAGCGAAATACTTTTCAGATGCTACAAATACAGTTTTTTGCAGTTAATGTTATTCAATTAACTTTATTAATTAAAAAGTCAATAACTACCATTTATCGCAATAACATCTTTAATTCGAACTTTAAACCACTCACTAGTTACTTCCAGAACATTCCGTCTTCAATCTGACACTGACTTTATTGACTAATAGTAATGGTTCGGCAAGCAGTACTGCTAGGCATGAACTCGCTAGGGTGTCACTTAGGTACGTTGTGGAAAAAACTATTCTCGGCGAAATAGAATTTTGGGCTCTAAGCAGGTCATATGTTCAGAAAATGTACCATACGCATAGAAAGTGCAAAAAGATGCAGTATGCCTTACAAAAATACCTGTAAAAACTTATCAGTACAATCTAATAGATGATTTATCTTCTCCTCTTCACAATGACCAATTTCTTCTATATAGACTATCTAGCTGTATCAAAAATGGCTTTTTGAGCCACTGTTATGAATCATTGATCCCTGGGAAAAATCTAAACTCTTCTAAGGATCTATCGATTTTGCCTACTGAAAGTCTTCTTGAGATTTTTAAAAGTAACATGAAAATTTGCAATAATGTAAAGCTTATAGACCCGATGAGGGCTCGTCCCTAATGAGCACATCGAATAGTAACTGATTCCCACTCTCATTCTAAAAACGTCGCATTAAACTTTGCGATGATGAGTTTATTTTAGATAGAAGTGGCTTTTCCCGGTGTTAAGAATAGCGAATGAACGCATATCAAAGTTAAGACAAACAGCCCGCTGAAATTTGTCCAACTTTGTGTATATGTATATATATATATATATATATATATATATGTGTGCGTAGTTGATGCACATATAAAATTAAAATTAGTGAATTTTCAGCTAAAATGGATTGATAGCCTGACGAACTAACCGAATAGTTGATGTCTGGAATTTCCCACCTGAGGTACTTGGAGCCCTGTCGTATCTCAGTCACTATCTGACAGGCATCGTCAAAAATCAAAATTATAAAACATCTTCTGGCATTAGAATTTCTACTGAGAACATCAGAAACGGTCTTTAAACTTGTAGATATATATATATATATATATATATACATATACAAAAACGGTAACGAAAATATTGCATCCATTAAGCGTACTCATTGTCAGCGACCAGACGCATTGTGAGACTTTGTGCTGTGTCTGAGAGTGATCTATAGGCTAAAGACTAAGTTTATTAGTAGTAGAGTTATGCTCTAAGCGAGGCAATATTGTATTGTATTTTGTCATCGTCGTACGGATGCGACTGTTCCAGAAGCACGGAAGTACCCCGTTCACAATTTTTGACGGGCGGTTCCTGTTTTCTCCGTACGATAGGAAGTTCCCCTAATAGTGCTGTGGTAACTTGTTTCCCTACTAACTCAACATCTTGTAGTCTAGGTCTGAAGCCAAGCTTGCATACGCTTCGTTTCAAGACGAAAAGGCCAGCTGTTTAAAGCTTCGCTTCATAACAGTATCGAACATAAAATAGTGATTTTTCCAGTATTAAAATTTCACACTTCATACATATTTTCATTGTTTGGTCTTGTAGGAGATATATACAGCCAATTAAGTTAATTCTGTGTTTTTTTTTGTAATGTCATCACAGGTTAACTCATGGCAGTAGTATATATGTGCAAACATGTACATAATATTGTGCAAACATGTATATAATCTTTAACGAAAAATCAATCTTCAGTCCATTTTGAAGCATAATGACCGTCACAGCTAGTTATAGTACTTATATATACACTTTGCACTTCAAGACGATACTCGCTTCATTAGGCACGTGAGGGGATGTTCTATTATATAGGACCTTTATAGCGTTGTTTTTCAGCTTTAATATCATTTGTTAACAATGGTGCCGTGTTTCGTTAATACAGCGATATCTCTTCAGAAACAACTACAGTGCATACGTAACTTTCCCTTATTCTGACTTCATAGACCATTATGCCTTAGAAAAATGGAGAGATTTTTCGATAACACAATACTAGAGTGCCCGACCTCATAGATCGGTCTCAAAGAAGCCTTTTTGACAGGCTGATGTCGCAGCTGCTGATTAAATTAAGGCTAGGGAAGATCATAAATACATCCGAGTCGTTGTTTATACCCGATGGAACTCGAGAAAAGAGGCTAAAGAACAGAGGGTGTCAAAAATTCTCTTATGTGAGCTGGGTTATGCTCGCGAGCACTGCTGCATCTTTATTTCACAGAAAATCAACGACCAAGCGAAATTCTAAATTGTGCCGCGTATGTTGCTTTTTCGACTCTTCAATATAGAGTGGTTGATATAATAGCAAAGATATATGCATTGAGGATTATTGGTACTCTTTAGGCAAACGAGCATCTAGCAGGTTAGCCAAGTAGAAGAGAAGTAGGTATGTAAATAATTCTGTCTGTACAGCAAGTCTCATATAGAAAGTACGAATACCTAAAGACTCTCGTTATATAGAATATTCGATAATACCGCTACTGTTGCTAAATAAGCGCAAAAATAGGAAAGTTCTATCTATTTTGAATTACAATGATGATTTTTTTTTTTCTTACGAGAGAAAGAACCAATGCCGACCTTATAGTTGTGTGCTTTAAACTATCCATATACGTTAATCGCAAAACACAACGGACCATAGCATATTCAGCGAGTCCTTTGTAGAATTAAAAAAATGAACGATGTTCGCTAAAAATACACCGTCCGGACGACGACGTATCGTAACAGGCGTAAGTGCCAATGTAGTCAACGCAGGTACGCAACGATTTCAAATGAATAACCATATGGAAATATTATGTCGTTGCTAGAATTGAAACAAATAGATTCTAGAGTAATACTAAACTGAGTATAGACCATTCCAGCGGATAATTTTCTGACATCTTTTTGGTAACACCATAATCTCAATACTGTGAAATTTCTGAATGAAATGTTGTGACAGATGATTTTTCTATCCCTCTATTGAAACTAAATTAACAATATCAGGAAAGTTCTGTAGAAACCGAAACAGGCTCTAGTCTGATGGAGCGAGATTCTGGCTATGCAGCGGATGCATTGAAGTTTCTGATCCAAGTTTTCAGAGGTTTCAAAGGGTTTGTTTCCAAGGTTTCAAAGACGTATGTTTTCTGGAATTGTCATGATGAAATGAATTGTAATCATGCTAGTTATTGGCAGCAGAAGCCCGAATTAATTGTCTTGCCGGGCGACGACAGCAGCTCGTAATGTACGATTCTGGCGCATCGTCTTTTTTAGCACCACTTCGGGCTTTGCCACAGATTGTGAGGCTTCGCTTTCTTGCCCCTTATTGTCTGAAACCCACTTTTCATAACCGCTTTGGAAATTGCTTGATTTCGTTACATTTCTGCAAAGTTTCGTAGATGGATATACGATCCCATAAATCCTTTAACGTTAATTTGTGTGGCACCTAAATCTCGAGCTTCTTTTTGTAGCCAGCTTACCACCTCAAATGGTCTAAGACTGTTTGGCGGTAAATATTCAGTTTCTCGGCGATGTTTTGGCTAGTCACGCATTGGTCTTGCTTAGTTTTCGCACAGATCTCATCAACTTGTTTCAGAATATCTGTCTCGTCGAAGTATTTGTAAAAAAAAAACGACAGAACTATCTTCAGACCGCTTCTTTCGAAAAAACATCTTGACCATATTAAACACAAGGATTTGTCCCTTTATCGTAGTGAAATTACGAAATATAAAAAATATTTGCAGAAATTTCACTCGTCCTCAAAACGCTCCATCTTAAGCCTGAACTTCAATTTTACGACATTTACTGCTGCCATATCTTAGTTTTCATATGAAGCGAGTATAACTCATATTGCCTTATATATGCTGCCTTTAAGCTCTCTAGCTACAAAAACGATCAACACCTCTTCAACAACATAAAATATAGACAAGTGTAACTAAATTTTGAGATTATTGTATATCTATCTACATCACTATCCCGGAGGGTACAGTATGTTTTGCGTTACAGAGCCTAGAAGCAAACAAAACAAAAAGTTACCAAGTACAAATGCTATGAGAGGACTTCAAGTAACTGATGTTGCAAATAAAGGTCTTCTTGGGTTTCTTACTGCACCTACAGGCAGGAAGCTTTGAGGATATCTCGAAGGGCTCAAACCATGCATAATAATACTATTAGCAACACTTGACAGGGCCAAATATTGAGTTTCTATAGCTCGATTTTCGTTGATCAAATATAACTTTCAAGATCTCTAAACTTCGGCGATCTCATCTCGACTAAGTAAGTTTAATCTTTCCTCATTGTTAAAAACCTAGAAGATATCCAATCCTTTTGTTGACCTCTCCGTCAGTTTGGTATTCCTTCTGTTGTACGATTTGTGATCAGTGAACTTAATGCAAGAATTCATCCAAGTCATGTAACCACGATAGAAATTATATATATATATATAAAAAAAAAATATATATATATATATTGTAGAAATAATTTCTCCGCAAACATCGGAGGTGACGATGTGATAATAAAAACACTATTCTGTGCAAATCTGAGCATCATCAGTGCCGTGAGTATCCCGAACTTTGTATTGTCAACAATTACAGTCTCTTTTTTAGCGAAGCTTTTGCAGAGACCGCCCGTCTTGAACCCTGATTGAGTCATACTCAGCCGTCGGTCGCGAAAAAGTTTGTCTATTGGGCTTTTTATTGAATTGGATTGGTTTCCTCTTATAAGCCACAGTATCTGCGTGCGTATCCCGTAACGAAGAATTGAGCGAAGGGTAGCTACCGTAAACAAAATTGCTTCCAGCTAAATCCTGGAATACATCACAGGAACAAACGTTCAGTTGAGTAGGAATCTGCTGAAATGTTCGAGGTACGAATCGCGCCGTTTGACCTTTGCCTATAGAAAACAATATCAAGGCGCGAATTACCCGTGTATCATGCGTCGTACCCCTACGTTTACGTCTTCTGGAAACCACAGACGATCCAGAATTTCGCTGCGGTGTCACTTAGCAAAAAGCGTTGAAACATTCTGGTCCATCGTGCAATTTATCTAATTTCGCTTTGATAATTCCAAGATTTTATGTTTTGTAATCATTTTCTTTTAGATTACTGACATCGTCACTGATACAGGTCTTTTTATGCAACTGTATAACTCTTTTGCGTTATTGTTTAAAGTCATTCCGTCTACGGCGAACGTAGATACGCTAATTTTATTATTTGGAAAACTCACAACAAGCTCCGGTGTGAAATGGCAAATAAAAAATCATACACGAAACATGTTATAGATGAATAATTAGTCAGCAAGTCTCTTTTATAATAATAGACTCACTTTTACCGATTTGCCCAATGCGCTCAATTAGGACGTATCTGGTAAAATATAGATTTTCTAATTTTTATGTTACAACGCTCAACCATCAGCACGATTGATTTCCCGTTTTTAATATATTTTGACCTGAACTTCCTACTATGAGGAAACGGTATCGATAAAGATTTTTAGTTCCCAGAAAAATTTCCCGCCCTCGTACGAACGTAATTGTGCCAAGAAGCAGGTGTTGTTTTGAGAGAGCCTAAGGTCAACCAACCGGCTAGGTCAATTTCGATGGAACGATAATAACACAAGAAGGACAAGACGTTCGCTAGTTTGTCCTGTAGCGATACCCCTAGTAGTAGAGGTTTATTCGTCGTCAAACGTTCGTTGAAACACATCCAAGTTTAGGCAAAGGCCTTTCTCTCGAGTAGATAAAAGCATTCTTTGGTCGTGGAACATACACTTAAAAGCAAGTCACTGCCTGAGTGGCAAACATTCACGGCATCACGTTGCCACTGTCCTGCCACCGTGTCACAACGGGTGCACGAATAGGTCGAGAAAGCCAGCTACCGTTACCGTTAGCACGACTACGAAACATCTATATATGCCTGAATCTCTGTCGGAAGTTAGGTCAGTCCTGAAAGAAGCAGGACTAAGGAGGACAGCATTAACTCGTCGCCAGTCGAAGATGTAAAAAGACCACGGTCGTCGCGGGATCTCTATTCAGAGAACGAACGCCGTCGACCGCTGCCCTTGTAATATAACAGTGTTACACGCTTAACGACTAACCTAAAATCTGGGTTCATTGGTAAGAGACAGTAGTGGAAAATATAAATGTACTGGCATTCAATTCTAGTGGCAGTTGCCCATAGGGGCAGAGGTTAACTAATTTTCTAAGCCATGAATGCATTAAAAAAAAATACAAAGGTCTTTGAGCCCGAGGTGGCTTCTTGCTAAAAACACTACGAAACTATGAATTTACTGACCACGTCAAAGATAAACGCTTAAAACACACGCATACATACGCTTGGTTCATCAGCATCGATTGAACAGCACTTATCGACCGAGTTAAGTTGAGCTCAGAACTAATACGGTAGTGTATTGTAGTAGCGCGCAAAGTTGAATTATATAGAATTAAAAAATTTTATCCAGCCGACTTTTATTCTAACAGCAACTCAAATATCAGCAACATTTTGTCAGGTATCAATGATGATCATTTTTCGTGGACCAATTTTGAACATATATCAGATGTATGGGACTCTGCACGTAATAATTACTAAAAGCATCTGTAAGGTACCCTCCAGGCCAAAGTACAAATTGCCCTATTGCTCAATTGCGGAAGCAAACTTTTAGTAGCCACATTAACATAATACAATCGCTATCTGTGCTCACGCGAACATGAATCCAGCAAATACTGCTTACTAATTTGCATAATAAGAACAGACGTTATATACGTACACGTATTTAGCCGCTAATGTGGTCAGTTTTGCGGTCTAGCCTAATTGACGTCAGGCTGTCAGGTGTGTCTACTCACTGAGCAGCTGGAAATGGATACTAATTGTTCCTTTGATCCACGTAAAGGTAAACGTTGGGCTTTTGGGCCAACCCCAAACCACTGCTTTTCTGTGGTTCTAGACGACGTGACTTAAGCCACGTCCACAATGACAATTGTGCTCCAGTCATGGCCATGAGGCGGCTAAAAATTGCGCGAGAGGACTGTGGGAAGAGCGGCAATTGAAACAACACCGTCTGTACTTCATGGTCCGCACGACGAACCTAAACGTTAAGTTCATTAAAAGAAATGTAAAGGAGGGAGCGCAGGAAACAGGCGGGAACGAAGACGTTTAGCAGAAAATGAAAAAAGAACATAAAAACGTACGATTCTAAAACAAATGCGATCTCTCCTTGTCAAGCACTTTCTGCTGGGTCTGCCCCCGACTGGCTAATTAGAAATTACGGGAGGACAAACCAGATTTTACGGACTTTTTTAAAGTGCCCGTGAATTTAACTGGTGTCCAGGGGCTCTAACCAACATAGGTTATATAATCCGAGAGCCGAACAGATGATATGGAGCACTCTAAGCAAGTCTAGGATAGCGAAATACAGCAACGCTGCCTCGATTCTATTAAGCGTTGCCTTTTGCGCTACGCTTACGCATTTGTCTGATCCTGGTTTGTAGTTAGGTCTACAAATATCAAGACCCAGTATACTGTATATCTCTACTTAGCTTGGTGGCGCTGGTAGTGTGCTGGCGTTCTTCATTTGACCCTTTTAGTTCTGAATGTCGTTTGCGCAATCCCCAGAGGCGAGCTGTGGGGACATATGAAAAGATTGCTCGCTCCTGCTGCGGAAGATAGAAAAACGCGGTCGCATAAAGCAGGGAGCTTTTGTAGCATGGCAAGAAAATAAGACAATGCCTAAAAGACTTCATTTCTGAATGGGCCTATTCCTATAGTCAAAAGTGAATGTCTATAACGAAGCCGGATTTCTAATCAACCAAGTCGGTAAATTGAGGAAAAACAAGTAATACTAAGCAAGCTCTGCATTATGATCGTTTCGTAAAGTAGTCTCGAAGGAAGGAACGGCTGAAATTTGAATGAATCATGAATTGCAAAATAGGCTGGGTGAACGCTTATAATAATACCCGGCAAATACTCTCTTTGTAAGGGGTAAAAACGATTGAATTTGTAGAAAAAAACAATAGAACAATGCATAGGATGTAGGTGCGATTTTATTGTTGTCCTTTTGAAGGCAGTATTATATGTTCCAACTAAAGTATGGCGCACACAGTTTGCATAATATCTATGTTATACGCATTACGTTTATCTATCAATCAATCAATCAATCAATCGTTTTCACTTCAAGTTAGGTAAAAATGAACTAAATAAATATGGATATGTTATTTGACATTTAATATGATACAGCTGTCTACCAAAAAAAATCGCATCAGGAATAGATCATTGTGGGTCCTGTGGTGACTCGTTTTCGTCGTAATCGAGCAACATTTGGAAGAAGCGTTATTTTTTGACTCAGGAAAACCTACGCTTGTACAAACTAAATGGTGATACTAGCTATCTAGTTATTATGCGATTAGATACACTCTTGCTAGCTGTTATTATTATTAAAACAATGAACCCCGTAAGCACTAGAACCAATGGCTGTTGTAAATGCAACAAAAAGTATAAGTACTGACTATATTGTTTTGTGCTATATTTCAATGTATATCAGATATCGGACGTTCATTCTTTACAGCAGCATCGCTTAATCTTGCATAAATCAACTGGAAAGGTGTGCACTAAATCTGTTTTTGTAGAAATTTGCTTCTGTTTTCCGGCCCAAAATTCAATTTTCATTTTTCAGCTCAAAGTACACACACCTGCGGAAGGTGCTCACGGAAAAATCACCCCAGAGTGTATGCTGCCAAAAACAGGTTTGCTGGCAGCCGAAAAATGCTAACGAGGGGGGGAAACCTTGCAAAGTTTGCCTCTGTTTGCCTTGAGAGGAAAGGCCCTCGGTAGAAATCAGTGTAATCGGAAAATTTAAGCGATACAACGGGATAAAGGTGTTTGCAAGTAAAACCGGTGGCATCTATTTCAGCTCTTATTGGTCGAATCTCCGAAGCATAGACGAAACAATTGATTTTTCTTGTGCAAGGTGCTTCCCTAGTTAAACAAAGTTAGCTCAAAGAAAAGCGCAGGCTCTACAGCCCTGTTTATTTAGGACAGCTGAGCTTTCTCCGCCGTGCGAGCATCCGTCACATAACAATATAAATAACAAGCTTTATCTTTTTAGAAACGTGGGTCATTAAAGTCTGATAGTAACGTCAGCATCCGCATTTACTAGAAATGAGCTAAGCGTAAGGTTACCTAATTTTATTACACATTTACAAAAAAGCGCCGGCGTTACATAAGATTGCACCATTTGATATAATATTAACGCTGAAAATACAGGAATTTAGAAAAAGCCAGAGCTATGGTCGTATAAATTTTCTATTTCTAGCCTATAAAAATATAAATGCATTAACGCCCATCACCGTCACTGATGCCCTATTGCGTTCCCTATGATGGATAAACCGAGGACAAAACGCAGCTCATGCGTACATCACTTCTATATCATGTTTTTATCTAACTCAGTTGTTGCAATAGTATACAAGAAAGCTTCAATAATCGCAATGTTCAATAACGTTCACATATCCTAGAATGGCCATCCATCGACGTCTTGAGACGAAATCAGTATTAACCATTAACACGTTTGCCTTTTCGCATCTGAGATGCCAAAGGCCGGGAACGGCAGCTTGATCGGATTCAACACGATGTCATGCTTGACAGGTCGAATGTAAGGCGTCAGGCCTTCGCTTGAGTCCAGATGCTGCGGGAATAATTGGCATGAAGCAGTCGTTCTCGGTCTCTAGAGAAAAAGCTTCCTGACGAATTCGTCAGATATTTGAAGAAGATTGCCGCGCAACAATAACGGACGATCACGAAATATCATATCTCATTTCAGTCGTTTGCTATAAAGGTGGGGGGTTCTAGGATAAAGTGAAGTAGAAACGAGGCATAAGGAAGGCAGCAAATGCGGTAAGACAACTTCTCCATCAGGGCGTTGACGCTATAGTGTTTTAGGCAACTTTGCAATGTGTCAGACTAGCTTTTTTGAAGAGTAATATTATAGTCGTAGTGATAACACTTTGCATTTCACTCCGATTTGCAATCCCCGTATTTTTTTGGCTACACGATTGCGACAAAATTATATTTCTGTGAGATACGCTGAGGAAATTATTTTTCTTTTGACACACGGCGAGCTGAGCGCAGCCCTTCATAAAAGCCCTTCACAGAAGACCTGAATAGCACGCTTCTTTCTGCTCTAGATTCTAAAGATCTGGAAGCTTTAACATTAGAACCTTCTAGTCGTTTTTGATTCGGAAAATTAAACTTTTATTGAAACAAGTTAATTGAAATCGAGATAATTTGTTAATCTTCCTCACTATTCGTGTATTATAGCTTCTACTATGTAAAGCCCTGCCGTTTAGACACGTTTGATTTTGCCGTAATGGTCGGTCATAGTAGCATTCAAGGATGAAGCTTGAGACAATTTATTACGTCCTTCAGACGTTTGGCCATAGTGAAAATTACATTTCAATATACTATTTTGATTAGAAGACAGTGTGGGATTTTGCTTATTGCTACTAGCCAATTCAGGCTCTAACGCGCAAGTGCCTGTTTTTAAAATGCAAGAATTTTCACATTGCATAAAATAAAAATTATATTTAAAGAAAAACGTGACAGTTGAGGTAATAAACTATCACCGATTTAAAGGCGCCAAACAAACGGTTAGAAGAGCGATAGAGAATCGATTTCAAAAAAAAAAAAGCATAGAGAAAATTATTTGGGAAGAACAAAAACCTTCAAGATTAAAACGCGAAGTAAAATATTCAACAATTATGAAATAACGATAGCATAAAAGACGTAAACCGTATTCGTTAATTAACTTGCTATTTAAGTTTTTTTTTTCGTCTAGAGCTAACTTTTCACGCCAGTTGTTGGCCAATTTTTCCATAGATCTCTCAAGTCATTAAAATGGCTTTCATTTTTTTTCTATTATTCTACTTTCTATTCTATTTTCTGCCTATTTTCTAAAATATAGTTTCAGAAATGTAAAAATTATTGTATTTTATTCCAGAGTGTGCCTTTAATTCCGTACTTATGAAACTAATTCAATTAAAGCCAGGTGCTATTTAGACAATTGCCTCTGTATTACTAATGGTCTAATGTGGATACATCTATTGATCTATAAGCCTAGTAACATCAATGCTAAGTTATTTCTGACGAAAGAAAAAGCAAATGGCTATTGTTGAGCTACTGTTTCGCTGAAGATAATCAATGATGCTTTGTTGCCCCAAACGGGCGAATGCAAAGCCGTTATTGAGGAGGTGATTATGGCACCCAGACAGCTCGGAGCAGGTTCATGCTATTAAACTACCACAATTTTAATGAAAGCATTTGTTGGAAAATCCTCAAACAACTCTGAGTTTATCAGCTCCCTCAAGGCCTTCACCGTTTGTTGGGTGTCAATGAAGAAACAATTTTTCAGTATTGAAGCTGAAAACAGCAGGCCTGCAGTTGTGGCTACTGACGAAACGATCTGTCGCCTTGCAATTATAGTAAGCTGAAATCCGAAAACCACATACAATAGAGTAAAGGGGTTTTTGGGGTGTTACTTGGCTGAGGATCAATACAATTTTGTGTGACAACCTAAAGCTCTAAGCTCAAAAGATTGGCTAGTTCACAGAAAAGAAGGAGGTACATTATGTCCAATGGTGCCAAGAGATTCTAACTGTATTTGAAGGCAGTGGATTCCTGAGTGTTTTGACATCGTAACAGATAACAAATTGTGAACAAATCGTTTGGCTTATTGCCTGGTTCCTGCGCGTTCTTTTCAACGCGAAAAAGGCCAAATCCTGCCAGCGAAAACAATGCGGCGACGGATTATGGACCAGTACCTGTTACAGTCCTTTTCTGCTTATAATGGCCATTGTATCAACAATATCCTTTCAAAGCTCATTGTGTATTAAACGTTTGTGTATCGGAAGTCCTAAAAAAAGGCACCTTAAAAGCACCTGACGTTCGAGCGTCGTTCTAACTTGCAGTAATAGATCAGCTCACAATCAAAGCTTGACTGTCATATTTCTAGGAGAAAAACGTCTCCGGGTTTTTGTCTGTCCGGTCTACGGCCCAGTCGTTGACCTCAGAACGGTCTGCTTTTCGCTAAAGTAGAGTTAAGAATAAAAACAAGGAACTATACTGCACAACAGGACAAAAATGAGCTGTCTCAGAAACACTGGCGCATTAACTTTAGCACTTGGTTGAAGCATGTGGAACTTTTCATTGAATGCCATAGAGATATTTTGAAAACAGACAACAAAGGCGAATGTTGTTTTTTTAGTATCTTATAGTACTAATAGATGTATTTTATAGTTCTAATGTTTTCGCAGTAAGCTGGTGGATATCACGTCTTTCCTTCGTAACCATTTTTGCTCAATAGCGCCATAGAAAGCACTACTTAAGCCACAGGCTCCAAAAAAGGCCAACTTATGTTTACATTATAGGCTTGGCCAGGATAAAGTTCAACGGAATAATGCTCTGTACTATTCTAACCCACAGGCTTCTTCCACGATTTACAACGTTTATGTGTACTTCTTCAATGGGTTTTTCAAGCCGATCTGACGCCATTCCACAGCTTCTCTTTAGTGAAAGTCAGCAGGTTTCCATCTCAGTAATCGCTGTCGATAGCGTCCCTTTTCATGCAACGGCTGTTAAAGTCCCGAAGGCGAAACAGATGAATTCCTTCACCGAATGCTAAAAGGCAAGCGTTTCAAGGTGTCAAGCGAAGAAGGAAGCGGTAAACCAATCCCCTTGCCAGCCACTTTTTGCTTTTATCTAGCTGTCGTCCTTTCTCTTCTTGTTGTCTTCTGCTTTGTCATGACAAGGTTTTACTTGCCGCCTGACGCGAAAAATCAGCTTTTGTAGTTGACCGTAGATCCGATGCGTGACAGCGTGTACGTTGGAAGACGAGATGAAAACTATAGGGTAGATCATTACGGTTACTATATTAGTACCTTGAATATACGAATTGTGCATTAGCATCAATGCTTTGATTATACCGGTCTTCGGATAGTATTGTGCTCTACTAGATCAAAGGTGCAAAAATAGAAGCCACAATTAATGATTAATGACGGTAAGCCAGTGTAATATGATTTAGTGTTGAAGGAGCAGTACGGCGCACTTGGGCTAATTATATACATGCATCTCGTCTTGATGCAACTGGCAGACCGAGTCGTTTCTGATAGTTGTGGGCTATTCTGTAGATTACATTCAATAGCCTTTCATAGTGACAGGCTGTTTAATTAAATTCGGTAAGCCCGGACTACATAGCGAAAGAAATGCTAAAACCTGTGAGAAGTTGCCTATGATTTTTTTTCTACCTGTGTGTATTTAACATTATCTAATAATGTCAGCTTAATTTTCGTAGAAAACAAGCAAATTTCTAACATGGAACTGTTATTTATTACTTGCTAGAACACTTACCAGGCAGTCTCAGCGTATGTTTCGCTTTTGCGCGGCCACTTCAAAAAAATTGCCCTATTCTTGTCCGTATTCGAAAAAGTCGATGCTGTTTCAACTAAATAAAAATTCAGCCCTTGGCTGTTTTACACCCTTTGGCAGTCTCGATCAATTGTGTCCCTCACGAACAAGGACCTACGGAAAAAAGTGGAAGGGATTAAGCTAGAGTAGCGTTGTTTTCGGCCAATGCCCTGCCGCTTACTGCGCATTCACCCGGCCGTTAGTTTGAAAACCCTCAAGGAAGCCTATTCTTATTCACGAGTCAACCAGGGAGTCCTTCCCATAGACCAGCCAAATAGGCGCCTGATGCAGTGGAAGCATGATTTTCAAACGGCTGTACGTCTTTCCTTTGCTGTGCTAGGTATCGTTCCCAATCGCTCTTCCCTCGAGGCTCGCGGCCTGCGGCCTGAAAACTCCCTCACTTTTAGTTTCTTCGCCTCCTCAACCTAAAGAAGAAAAGAAGAAAAATACTGCGCCCTAACAGCGGCAGCGGCACAGTCAGTGATGTATCATCGCCTGCATTGAGACAATCGATTCCGGAGAGCTGTCGTTTTCTCAAAAGTTATTGTCCTTGCATCTGAGATACAATGCTACTACTGCCCTTATCACTGCCGCGTAAGAAAACTCTACCTGTGTGTCCTGTTGGCAGTCTATTATTTCGTATCCAATGAAAGACTCGGGCGTGCACATCCCGAAAAAAACAGGTATCTTCTCAGTTGAACAGCCGACCGCCAAATTGCTTAAGGTATCATTTAAAAGAAAGCCATAGTGGGATTTTGCACAGCTGGTTGACTGATTTGCTGACATGCAACATTGTCTTCGGTTATTTGTTATCTAGACGGAGGCTTTTAGCGGATAATGTGCATCTGTCAGTGTAATGAACGTCTTCATTTCTTTACATCTTCGTGAACAAATAGCATGTCGCTTTTTTAATTTTGTTCTATTTCTTCAATATTTTATTTTATCTATTTCAATCTACCACTATATTATTCTGTACTTGACTCGTGTTTCTGCCTAACAAAGATGTCAATAGATTATTATGGTGATGATAACTGATAATGGACGAAGCTTTTTTGTAGATTGTCTGCAAGAGATTACGTTCGTAAGAAAAGATTTATTTTATTCTATGTATCGTACACACGTTGGAGGTTTGACCGTTTCCTAGTACAAGCTGCACAGACGAAAGGATATTTGCTAAGAAGAATGCCCCTTTCTTGGTTTAGAATGCAAATGTTATAAACTGGTAACTCGGCTAAAGTAGAACGGTACGAGGATCCGTCTTAGCAAATTGGTGTGGCTAGCGGCTATCGGCTATCGGATCGAGCTGAAATAGGACTTCTAACACAAAAGATCCGGTCCAAACACAGATCTTTTCATCGTTCTCTGGAATCGTATTATCGTGTTTCTCTATTATCTATCGTGTTTAAAGGTCAGTTAAATTCGCTCACAAAATCGAACAGTTTACGCAACTTGCTCCCATAAAATAAGGCATCACTCAGTTTACTCTTAGGTACGTGACCACAATGTTGTTTATTCTGGTAGTTTCTGAGAAGCACAAGAGAGGTATTGAGGTCGACTTGTTCCTTTGAAAAGCCTGACAGAGCCACCTACAGTATTAGAAGCATTCAGAATGAATCTTCGGAGAAATATCAGTCGACCTCTTCGCCGTGAAATCTAGGTCTTCACCGGACAGATCATTGCGTCGAAAGGGCTACTTCATTATTTAGCAATCCTATGCGGACCAATTAAGGATACTTATTTAGCACGCTGCTGCCAGATACCCTTCAATGTTACGAATGTTAACGATCCTTGTTGTTTCTTGCAAAGGATAAAACCTCTCATGGTGAAAATTTTTCCAAGGGCTGGTACAATAAGAACCAGTTCAAAATTGCATTATCCAACATATCCAATCTATCGCATTAAAAATGAGGCAGACACACGTCGGTCCGCAAAAAAATGTAATCGTCTTACTGTTGATGTAGATGTTTAAAGTAGAAGATCGGAATTAATTCCGGAACTGTGCCAATTCCAGATCCGTATTTTGTGTCCACTAGAAATGGACTATAATTAGTTCAGGTTGGATCATTTAAAAATTATGGCGCGCACCTTCTTCACTATAATCATCTGGGCCGTAATATGTATGGACTTGACGTTCCTGTTTGATGCTCGTGGTGCCCTTAGCAAAGCAAACGCAAAATGGACGCTATTTCCTGGGCTACTTACGTTTTAGCTTTACAAGAATACAAATCGTTGTTCTACTTGTTACCGGATGCCTTTGACTATAGGTAGTTTCATTCAATGTGACCGCGGAAAAGGGTATTCTGTGTTGTGCTAATAGAGACCGTACTTTGTAAATACTTCTCTTTAGTTCAACTAAAATGGGCGCGCAAAAATTCCCAAATGCGTAGTAGGAATTAAACTCAGATCGAATGCAATCGTTCGCTGGGTAACCTTAGTTGGTCAGTTGTTTGGCTGGTGGACCTACAAACCTGGAGGGATCAGCATTCAGTTCCAGGTTTATCGATATTCGATTCCTCGATATACCTTCCTGTTCAACGTATTTTCCGATGACGGTATAACTTATCTTTAAGGCGCAAATTTAAAAGCATTTCTGTCCGTCGGTCAGCTTAAACTATCCGCACTTTTGTACTATGTAGAAAATTTTAGGCACAGAAAATGTACACCGGGATATTGCACATTTCATTTATTATTGATTCGTTATTTATTAGAGCTATATATTATTAAGTTCTGTCATTTTTGTTCATTTGATCTCCTAAATCGCCGCCGCTTGCTTATGTATTGGCTTTTTCTTTCCGCTTTTAATTTTAAAGTGATGAGTGCCCTTCCTTGCCAAGTCTAAATCAAAAGCTAGCGAAGGCTTCGCATCGAAAATGTGAACTTATCAAACGTAACCTCCAATCATTTTGTTCTGAATTCCCGACGAAGATTTATCGGTACTGCTTAGGTATTTTCGAATAGGAATCGTTTTATTCTACGCTTACCATGCATAGTAGGAAGCTCATAGCAAAGTAGATTAAGCCGTGTACTCTACGAACTAATCCTATGTTGAAGATTATCCAAAAGATCGGATCTTGCATGACAACGGTTGAAAGATTTATTGTCATCTAGGGATGTTCTAAAAAGCAGAAGACCAGCATGTGCCATAATCAAATAAAATTCGAGACGGTTGGACCAGTGGTTCTGCAGTTAGTAAATTCTCCTATATAGCAGAATAAAGCTGAATATTTGAAATAAAGCTCGACTTCATATGCATAAAGTAAGGATTTTTTTCGAAAAGATCGAGGAATACATAAGCGAAGCACGTACCTTACCAGTTATCCCGTCTTCATACGCACCTCAATTATTCAGTCAGCGAGTGATAGTGTCATTTCAGCTACCTGTAGGCAAACGACCGACTGTGTGTTAGATAAGGTTTTATGTTTTTCATTTATATTTAATGTATACAACCGTAGTAATCGCTACATAAAAATAGTTTGATTCATATTCATTTTCTAATATATATTTTCGTTGTAAGCTCGTAAATAGATACACCTCCCCTTAGAATTCTTGTTTTGGACATTGTGGTGCCGTATGTATATACCATTTGCCTAGCTAATAGCTGAGCAAGGCAGGGCAAATATCTTCGTCGACAATGCTCAATAGAGGGTTCAGTGGCCCTCCTTTGAAATAAAATACTCCTTAAATCACCGGACGCGGCCCCAAATATATCGGAAAAATTTATCGTGCACAACGTCATAAAAGGTAATTCTCTTCCATGTCGTGAAACATCAGCATTGCTTGCATATCAAAAGAAAGGTATGGGGTGTACTACTTAGTAAGTATCACACAGAACGCTCTTTGCGTTATTTGGTAGCACGCTAGACTGGGCACAGAAATTTCGTTCCGTATTTACTAATTATAATCCTGTAAGAATCATGTTTAATAATAGAGTGCCATGTTATGC
The DNA here is from genome assembly GCF_002532875.2 of Varroa jacobsoni. Taxonomy (NCBI): domain Eukaryota; kingdom Metazoa; phylum Arthropoda; class Arachnida; order Mesostigmata; family Varroidae; genus Varroa; species Varroa jacobsoni. Next base: position 125,290 of record NW_019213357.1, on the reverse strand, counting down.
TTAACTAATTTTTCTCTGAAAGCAAATCAATGTAACAAACATTAAGATTTCCAAGCGGTAAAAGCGATAGATATTCAAGCCATCTGAACAAAAGTCCTTCGGGTTTTATTGGCTGGGCGGCTCGTAGACGAAAGTCAAATTGTTTTTAATTATAGTTTATAGCAAAATGTCTGACACTATTTTTTAAGCTTATAGACAGAATTTATTTGCTTAGGTATGATGCAACGATGATCAAGCGTTGCATCATACCTAAGTGAGGATGCTTGCGTGAAAAACCTAGTAGCTGATAGATTGGGGAATTGAACAACAGGAAAATATCAACTTCTTATATAATTAACTCTGACAATCCTCACTACAATAATCGCTAGATAAAAGCTAACCCAATATTGTAAAAACAACAAACCTTGCCATGTTCCGCTTAAACACCAGCAGGTTGGCCAGATTAAAAGTAAAAATAGTGCGAACTCGAACAGCAATCGCTGCATACTTTACCATGGTATGTATTTTAATCTGCAACCCTTCCCGCCACATCACGAGAATTTGCCCCGCACTGCTGCTCATAGACTTTGCTATGAAATTTCCTGGTCCTCCAGCGAGTTTGTCGCACGGTACACGATATATGGTGCATGTACCGATAACGTTCTTGGCGACGAACATAATGAATAGAAGGCAAGTTTTGAGTGATTAACGCGCACTTATTTATGATTACCTCGCCTGCTTTGAAAACAAAGCTACTGGCTGGTATTTTGTGTTCCGAGGGTAAGAAGTTACTTTCTACTTCTTCCAAGTGTTTAGGAATGACTAATTAGGTTTTTTTTTTACTGAAATGTAGAGCTGAGTAAAGCCAATGAGTCTTAATTACATTTACTAATGGAATAAACGGCCGACAATATATGAGATTGACTAGACAAAGACAATCGTAGGAATTGGACGCTACCAAAAATAACATTTCCCTGAGTTACTCTGGTATGGGAATAATACAGAACACCCTCGCTGGGTATCGACAATTAACCGTCCAGCAAAATGTACCCCGGCTTTTGTTGATTGAATTGAATGGACTTCAGGCTGAAATACACGGTATCGATGTCTAATAATGATGGGTCTAAAGAAAGTATATTGCGCAAAAGCATCTTAAGCGAAACGAATGTCCTCAATGATATATGCCGCCAGGTATTATATTATTTTTGGCACCTTTTTGTGTGGTCACGTTCATTGCTATGTCGTTTCAAGATCTATATTTTCTTTTCCTCTTATTACGGAAAGAAGTGAGGCTAGTTATATGGTTCATGGTGGCAATATTTTTGACTGCTTTAAAGTGCGAAAAGATGGGTTTAGATACGGTAGATGCGATTACTGGGCGATGAAATTGCAAAGGCAATCGAAGAGTCTTACCCCGTTACAGAACCGGGTGGCTTCGTCGCTTGTGCTGCTCAGTATTATCTGGTACGTCGGACAGCTTGCGGGTCATGATGGGATACTCTACGAAATTCTTTTAGATAACTCAGTGAAGAGGGGTGCGAAGAAGAGTTTGGTCGTAGAAGTGGGGAGACGTGAATGAGGGGGTTGCCATGAGGGTGTTATGAAGGGCATGAGGGCATGGAAAACTACGAAGGATCTTAATATAGAGAGGCATGATGTTGTTTAATAAATGACGACATCATTAATTTCCAAGTCGTTCACAGCTTACCTAACAACCGACCGTCCCAATACAGGTTCTCACATCGTCGCCGCATCTTTCTTAGTCCCTCTACAGCTCACACTGTTCCAGAAATACTGGCCTAGAAACACACTACGCTGCATAGGGGAGTTGCACAAACCGGATGGTTCCCTTCGACAGAGAGAAAGAGGAAAGGCGGCGCAGGGTATGCCAGGATCCAGACGGCTTGGGAAGCGCGTTTGTCGACACCCCTTGGCGGGAAGAAAGCGTACTACGATAGGATATATATTAATGATGAAATGGCTGGGCAAGGATCGCGCAGCAAACTGGGCGGTCGGCCAGCTGAACCACGCCAGTTCAGGCACAGTATAGGACGACGACTTGGTCAGGACCGAATTATGGGTAGAAACGAGGACACTGTCACTCTCTGATGAGTTATCACCAACGAGGCAACCACTGATGGCTTACTAACCTGCTCGAGGATAGCTGACGGGAACCAATAGGGAGTTTCAGGTACATACAGAGAAAGACACACAGACAGACGCTGAGCCAAAAAGCCACATCCGATGATGGTGGATAGTCGCGTCCGCTGTCGCCTCGACTTCATTGGCATCAAATTGCCGCTGCAAGAAGAACCTTAAGTGGATAGTACTGCGATAGGGAGGAGAAAAGTGGAAAGCGTGAAATAAACCTTTTTTCGTGGTTTCTTGGCCAAGTCGATGTTCGGGCAGGCGAATCATTTAAAGTAAGTATCTCTTCCTTTGTTCGCGCTTGATCGGTGCTCGATTCTGCTTCTGCTGCCGGTAACAGAGGAACTTTTAATTACTTCGTTTACTAGACTTATACTCTAGGTATTCGCACCGGTTCTTTTGGCTCTGCATTACTTTCTTCCTACCGGGCCTACAGGCCGGTCCTAAATACATACTGAAACTGGTAAAGGGTTGCTAAGAATAATACAACTCGGCGTGGTATTGCGAACCGGACTGCACAGAAAAATCCTTCAAGGTCACATTGATCCCCGTGTTAAATAAGCAAAATAAGGGCACATGCCGGCGACCTTCATCCGTTAAAAATGCAACGATGCAAGCAAAATAATGGGGGAGGGCCATCATTGTAGTACCTAAGAACACCGACAATTCTCCATGGTAGACAGATTGTTCTTTTTGTCATACTTGATAATAACTTGAATGAATCGATTAATGAACAAAAGTTATCCGCTTTACACTACAAACTAATTCCTAATTTAGTCAAACAAATAAAAACAGAGCAGTAATTTTACACTAGTATTGGAGGTTTGATTATATTTGGAAAAGGTTTTCTCCACAAGAATCTTCTTCAAAAAACGAAGCTTTAAAAAATGCTTCCATTTACCGTTTATTGTTGACTGGTATACTATAAAACCCCGTAGGATAGAATGGATATATCTACAATTCTTCTGTATTTCAACTTTATTAATTGCTTTTAATACTAGTTGTTAATAAGTACGTTTCTTATCGTTGTTTAAAATTTATTATCATTACATGTGGTCCTAGGTGCTCAGATAACATACTTCTGAAATTGTGCCTTGTTCGTTCCTACTATAAAATGGTACAGCGAAATTCAAACATAACCCAAGAAACCAAATTCTAAAAACAAAATCCCATATTTTATCAGGTAGCACCAATTAAAAGATGCCTCGCTCCGATATTCAGAATATATTTATAGGTTTTGATAGACGCATGACTAACTAGTAATCTAGCCCTTACCTGTGACTTGCTGAGACTACAATTTCTACGTGTCTACTCTAATTAACTTACAAAAATTTCAAGCCCAACGGTTATCTTCCACAAATATACATTTGCAAACGTGACTCGCATTGGATATCGATATAGCTCTCTGCGACCGGGATTCTTATCTTTTACCGACAGAAGACTCTCTGACTTACAGAGGAAGGACACACGAAATTTAGATATAATAGATGTAGAAATAAATAGATAAGAGTTACGTACTGGCCCCGTAAAAATCGGAACGCAAAAAACTTATGGTTGTTAAAATTATTTTGACAAGATTGGCAGCGAAATGATCAATCATAAACATAAACACAAATCATAAACAGGACCTACTGCAGCAAATGAGAAACTCTAGCTACGATGCCAAAGCCCAACGTAGTATTCATTATTGGCTAACGTATTCGTAGAGGTCAAGCATTTTTTATGAGAGCTCATCTTCCGTACGCCAAGAAGCTTTTTGAAGTTTATGACTCGCGATATATAATAGCAGGCACATTGGCATGGGCATGGATAGTACTCTCTTGCACTCCATTTCTCAAATACGAGAAATGTGTTGACTCTGCAATATAGTAGCACTAAAAAGACTACAGATTTAGAGCTCGTTTTACCTGAGCTTGTGGTAGGCGCAAGACGGGGAGCTGGGGTGGATAGAAGCTTAGCTAGTGAACACACCTGAAGATGACGACAAACTGGGCGGGAAAAAATGTTCGTTATCCCCTGTGTTTTTTTCTTACATCCTGCGTTTTTGCATTTGCCGATAGGCAGCCACTTTCTGTAGCCTTGTCTTTGTTTCTCTTCCGCTCTTTCCGCCGAGGACGAGTTGGGACCCGACGAACACATGCAGCGCTAAGAATCCAGCCAATCGTGCTCCGCCATTATAACATGCCGAGCAACACGAGCAAAGGCGCTAGCAAAAGAGAAGATCTGTCTGCTCATAAATATTCTATTCTGCCATGTGCCCCTTTGCCCAGTTAGGCGCGCCCTCTTCTGGTAAAGATAATTGCCGTAAGGATGCCACAGCTGGATAAGAAACGCCAAATTAACCTTCATAACAGGCAAGAGGAACATTGTTAGAGCGGACAATGCTGCCGATTTTGCTAGAACATCAAGTTTCTCATTGGCTATCACCTTGTGCATTCCTGTGTGTTCAACGAGGATGCCGCTAGCGTATCTCGATATCTATTTTCTATAGCCGAAATAACCAAGATAAAAACAAGGACTAGTTGACGAGTCGACGTCTTGGTTTTCACTCGACGCTTCCGACGATGGACTTGCCCATTGACGCGCTCCTTCAAGTTGTCGTTCCTTGAAAACCTTGCTAGCGTGAACTTCTTATTGGCCTAAAAAACGCCCGATGGAAAGTACATCTAATCTATACTAAGTCGTAATTAATGCAAATAAATTTCTGCGTAGGCAGATGCGGTCAAGAAGATGTTAATGCAGCCCCCTATAATATTAAAACCTTTCAGACGTGCAAAACATTAAAAAGCGTTATGGATATAACGTACAAATGAAATATATGCGCAAGATCTGAGCAAACCGAGGCTACGCGATTTCATATTTGCACTATTAGATAAACCTATCGGTTGTGTCGAAAGTTGTGCGAAAAAAGTATTATGGAAATAATTATATAGAAATAAAATATTGTACATGTTTCTATTTTATTCTACACTTACCCGCATCCTAACTGCTAGTAGAGATAATTCATTATGAGGAAAGATAGATCCAAAAGACTATTTGTTTTTCGTGACATACCGATATGACTTCAGCAACGTCCATAAGCTGCACATAACTATCGTTAAGGTCTACGCGAACGACAGGATGGCTCTAACCTGCTTTATCTATTATGTATACGTCGAACTCGATTTGAACTGTGGACAACTTTTGTTTTTATTGCAAAGTGCTTTACCTTATGATTTAATTTTTTTTTTAAGAAATATACACACACATATACTTAAAACCTCATGCTACGTCAATCGTCACCTAAATTCATTACTCTATAGGTGACCTGACTCATCCTTTATAACATCGGTGGCCTAGGCACAGATAAACTGTGCGTTCGCACAAATACATCATCAATTCGTGCATTTTGCGCTTGGCCCGTTTTTTATTTGCGGTTCGGTGTTTTTGCTGTTAGCCGTCCATATTTGAATGGGGTTGTTTCTAAGCATACTTCTGCTTCTAAACGTGGAAGAGATGCTTTCGGTAGACATTAGAGTGGGATTATGCGATACCCACGTTCGAGGTCATTGAATATGCACCATTGTGCGTCTGAGAAGGTACGTGCGGTTATAATTTTTGGGATGTAGGGCCTTCAGGCTTAGAAAACAAGGAGCGGCTACAATACGCTAGTAATGAAGAACGGAGATGTCCTCGGTTAATTGAAACTCTTCAGGAGTAGCAGAAGGAAGTTACGAATGAGATAAAAGTTAAATGGAAAATATAAGCTCTAATGAATGTAGTGCGGCTGTAGAAGTTTAGAAGGGCATTTTCACTTGGACATACGTATCATTTGGCTGAAAAATCAAAAAAGGAGTAAATTGAGACGTGTACAACTTTCGGCAATATTTACTAGAATTTACTATAAACCGAGATGCGCAGTGTATCAAGAGAAGCATCATTTACGTATTTGAAAAGCTGGATAGCTAACAGATAATCGCATACTTATCTCAATAGATAAGGAGGCCTACTGAACGCAAGCCCCTACTGGCTATTTTTAGTTCTCTTTAACTCTAACGATGACTGGAACGAGCGGTATGTCGGATTGACCGAAATGAAATGCAGAACGTAAAGGGCAAAATGTGCTGGTTAGAATAGTTGATTCGTAAAGATGCTCGCTACTGGTCACCTTTTGATGTTTCTTGCAGGTATAGCCTAATCATGTTCATTTAGCCGTTACCTTAATTGTCGCTATAATCTACATTGTTCTACCTGCTTAGGACACGTGGGAACGTAGGTAGTCCTGGCTAATTAATTGGAGGCACCCGCCCGCCTGTCTCAACATCGTATTTGGCATACGAGAATATACCCTAAGAGTTTCACTTTTTCACTTTAATATGGTGGGCATGCGTGAATAAATGTACAGAGAGGATAAACGCAATCCGGCCGTCCGCTCGATGATATTTCCCGCAAGAAAAGTTTTCCAACGCTACGGTTGCTCCAACTTGAAAAGAAAGGACTAACTAAAAACGACGGGCGCCACCCGAAGGTGACGGAAGCTCTTGATGATTTAGGTGGCTAAACCCTTCGAACACTGATGCCGAAACTTCACACTGTCACTGTGTACGAATAGGTGATCAGCAGCATTAGCTGCTAACCTCGCTTAACGTCTGCAATGTCTTCTTATTCTCTATCAGGGTAAAAAAAAATAGACATTCTTTAAGCGTCAATTAAGGCGTCACACAGTAATTTTGTCTGCGAAATTCACGGATTTTCAAAGCATAGTGAATGTGTCGTAGCTAAGGTAGGTTCATCGCCAAATACTGAGGCGTAATACAAATGTCATCTTATCAATCTGTAGACTATTTTATAGAGACAAAAGCTCGTAAAAATTGTGTGTGACGAGATAATCCTTTTTTAAAACCTGCGTATGTTACATAATTTTCAAGATCTGTCAGACTTTCTGTTTGACTGTTTGGCACCACGCAACGCTACGGGAGCCCTTCAACATCGAAGCTTGACAATCATACAAGGCAAGGTAATCGTAAACAGTATTTGTTCGAGAATCGGCTAGCCATGTCCCTTTGATATGCATATACTATTGTAGTTATTGTAATCATTAGCTAGCAGTTAGTCTATAAGAGTGATCATGAGAAGATTGGCGAGTTTTGATAGGATGACTAAGGGCATTAACAAAACTCGACGTAACTGAAGGAATACGATTTCTGTATCATAACTACGTAACAGCACTTTCACACAAAGGGGAAGAGAGGCTCCATTTCCCACGTTCGTGGGGTAACTGTGAGGTCTCCAAACATCTTAAGCGTCAATTTTTTACGGGAAGCTATTGCCTTCTCATCTATCGCGTCCACAATACATGTGGCAAATGTAAGAAAGTGTGACGATGTCTTTTTTGTTCTCTGATGTACAAACCAATGATTAGTATCACTATAGTCAGAGCAACATCAACTGACAGTGTTTATTAAGTTACGAACCTTCCTGTAGTGCTCGGATTGATTTGTGATATGGAGTTTATAAGAAAGTGATGCAGAAACTCCACACAAACATCGAGTATCGACTTCATTGATGAAAGATATATTAAAAAACCGGCTGTTTCTATAAAACCTAATGCTACCGGCATTTATAGGGGAGTGCGTATTTTTGAGCTGGACTGCCTTATGCATTGCACGACTATTTACATTCGTATGTGGAGTCAGTCAACTGAATATCTGCAACGTGGAACGTATGTAGCTCATTATGAGACTTAAACGATCGCAAATGGTAGTTTCCATACTATGCGGTTTCTGCAAATAAGTTCTCATACTCTAACAAATTAGGCCAATCGGCCTTTTGCAGGCCTTCCGCACTCCTGCCAAGATTCTGCAGTCATCGAACCACAATATCTGTTTCTACAAGCCATTACAAGTACAATTTGGCTATAACGAACTCATAGTGAACACGTCACGCGCGTCAAAATACGTGACAGAAACTCAAGTTGTTTATTAGTAAACGACAAATTTTATTTCCAAACTTACGTTGTAGCACTTGAGTTGACTATGTTGGTGTAGTATTTATTTTTTGGGGTATTATGAGTGACGACAACGCAGACTGTGGAAGGACGGTACCTAAAACCAAGTCATCGGTCCGAATTGTGCCAAAAGCGCATATATACACAACCTGCGTGTCGGTATAGCCAAGTATGTATTCTCACGTGATTTATTTGGAATAGGTGCGGCCTAAAAAAGGCTGCACGGAGTGAAACACAGCAAACGTCGATGGTCGAATTCTGTGTGCATCTTCTACAAACGTAAAAAAAATAAATTCAACTGAACTTCATAAACAATAACAAAAATGTTCTAATGGGTGACAAAAACAAGCTTTGGCATATGCATATGCTGTCTGTCAGCCGGCTATGAGCCGGAAGAAATATAATTGGCCAATATATATATATATATATACATCAAAACTCCATTGCTCTTGTGGGCATACTCATATGGAAGCCTTGAACTATTTCAGTTGTAAAACAAAGTCATAAGCTCTACTTTCTTCAAAGGCAACTCCGTTAAAGTATAGACATTTAATCTCGTTCAACGGGGAATGCAAACGAGTACCGGGTATAGTCATTTTATCTTTTGTCACTTGCAGCGCACACTGATAACTACGGCAGGCACGTGCTTATCCATGTTGTGATCTATCAAGAAGCTGCGGTAAAAGCACACACAAGGATTTTCGTTTCGTTTCGTTTCGTAAGACTATCACTCGTACTCGTCAAATTAGCTGACCTTGCACAAACACTTATAGCGAGTAAACATCTTTAGTTCATTGTAAGAACCGTACAAGTTACCGAAATAGTTTTTTCAATTAACCTTTAGATTCAATTGATCCTCCTTATGTCTTTATGGGTATATGGGTCTCAACCGTCGCGTAGGAGGGCTTGGCTTTTTTTTATTTATAGTCTAATTTAAATTATAGGCTACTTTATAGTCCAGCATCCGCAGTAGAATCATTGTTGTGCCAGTATCGCTAGTCTCTTTCGCACCGTAATTTAGGGGCACAGAGAATGTTTTTCGCCAAGCAAAACCCGCTTTCTTGGGAACCAAAGAAGTCCTCCGTGGGTACTTCCGGAGATGTTTCGGGAAAAAAAGGGTGCGGGAATGTACACGAAGGATTACACTTTTTAATTTTGAAATATCCCATAAAGAAGCCTCTGGAGAGCATTTAAAATGTAAACAAAACACAAACAAAGTTTATCCGAGTAGAGGTTTTCACTAATGTCACACATCGAAACTTTGTAGTACAATGGACATCTGAGACCATCGATCGCGTCTCCTATTCTAATATGCCTAGACATCGAAAGGAATTTGAAAAGTACCGCGGGAACTTCGATAAATTAGTTGGAGCAAAAATTTAGTTATCAGGTTGTTGGTCATTAAATAGAACAAAAGCTTCGAACTGATTCTTATTTAAAAAAAAAAAAAGAAGTTGGTACATACTTCTGCTCTGAACCCTAAAAAAAAATCAGTATTGCATCTAATAACCATGTGGTAAAGTAAAGATATTACATTGTTATAGGGCAATCTCAAGATGAAAACGTTTTAAATGGCGACAGAAAATGCCCTTTTTTTATTTGTATTTATATATATACCCAGTATTTGTAATACTTAAATTGTATCATAAGATATGTTATGATTTTCTTGTTATAAATAAAGTATCGTCAATCCTTCACAGAATAAAGATCGGGCACCGGATAATTGTCCGCTCTTGCATCAATACGCATGATGGTATTATTTTTTCGCATACGGTGTCAGACATTAATTTTCGATTCATCTAGATATCGTTTCCTGCTTTGGGTAGGATTTGTCGTCAGGGGATAAAAAGGAAAAAGTTTCGCAGTAAAAATGTTTGACTGACTACACTAGTGGATAGCTCATTCTCTTTGCTTATACAAATTGATTATACATGTGTGCGATACAAGAAAAATGCACACTTTGCCAAACAGAAAGGATAATAAGCTGTATGAATTAGAAAAAAAAAAACCCATACAATCGTATTAAACAATCTATTTCAAAATGTCTGGTCTAGTTCTGACATTATGTCGTTTTTCGCAGTGACTCACCCCAGATTGGGGCTACTCAAGCAGAGTGTAGTCCAATTGGTATCTATGACTTGTATACGCCTCGTGTGCCTCGTCTTATATATATATATTTAAGAGTTGTGCCAATCCTAGTTCACTGAGCCCACATCGAAGTGATGATTACTGCTCCTGCCATCGAGAACACTGCTCGAATGACCCTACTGATTAAACAAGATCAGAAGTAACCATGACCATTTTCACTCGGCCGGTTTACAATTTTCTGTCCTGAATCCGTGATATGGCAAACATCTGCGGGCTATTTATTCTTACGACTGAAATGCAGGTACATTCATCTCGCTTCTGTTAATTACGAGATGTAACAGATGCTGACCATGAGAGGGGGCAACGTATCTGCGTACGCTGAAAGGACCTAATCAAATTTTCAGACTAAGAGCATTATGTTTTAGAGCTTCGGACAATAGTGAAGGCGCTAGTGCTTAAGTTCTTCATAATTTGAGCATACCGCATACGTTAAATGTGGTCCCTCTCAACTGGAAAATTGGTGTGCAACCGTGATGAACGCGCCGGCGATGCTAGACTATTTCTCTAATGAAAATACCGGTATACTCATAAATATCTTATCCTCCTTTTGCCTTTGCGTTTTTTAATCCTTCCATTTCCCTACTTTTTTCAAACTTCCGCTATGCTGGAAGAGGCCTCTAGGTCGGGCCAGTAGTGCATTAGGTTGATACGAGAAGCCATTAGTTATGTCCTGAGCGTTTGATACGCCTATACTAGAAAGTGATGGAAACCACACCAGCGTAGCTGTTGCAAGTCAAATATCTTCCTCTAAACTAACCAAATCAGGCAGGTTACTTGGCCTTCGCAAGGCTATCGAAAAGACAGCGAACGAGCGAATACAAACGACGGCATAGGCAAAATGAAAGTTGCAGGACGCTATCGAACAGTGAGAAAATCAAAGCACAGCTTAAGCCGCAATCACCGTTGATAAGATACACTGTCGTATGATGTATAAATCGCCTTCAGATGGCAGTATCTTGCGTTGTTTAGGGGAGCTTGCGCTTGCGCAATGAAAATGCGTGCCGCCATTGTAAAATTCTCGTATGTGGCTTCACAACCGCATAGAAGCATTAAGTGTGGAAGAGGGCCAACGTAAAAGGAAAAAGCAAATGAAAGAAGGTTTGGAGGAAGAATAATAATTGAGCAAGTATTACTTAACATACGTTTGATTTGGACGTCGAGTGGTAGCCACGCTAGCAGGTCTATAATTAGTTGAATTAAATTGTTAGTCCTAGTTGAGATCATTAATACATATCCCTCTAGTGAGAAATAGAACATAGTGGATACCAATATACCGTGAGTATAGCCTTCGAAACATAAAAAATGATCGGTTTTGCCCCTGACTGTTGAAAAAAATATCGATCGCAACACTAAAATAACAAGCTTTACTTTGACTAACTACAGCTAGATTAACTTACACAGCTCAGAAAAAATGCCGTCTATTATTTTTGAAATGGGGGGAACTGCTGGTAATTGCCCATATTCTTTTTAATGACTAAACAAATTGAGACATGTTTGCAGTTTGCTAAGACTAAAAACGTTCCGTCCTAGGAAAAATCCATAGTAAATGAAGTTATAGGGGAAGTTTAATCATGTCCTATTATCAACAGAGCCTCTTTTTGTAAACTAGTTCAAGTTGTTTGGTAGAAATAAATATTTGCTTGTCTTTATTTTAATAAAAAAGGCCTTGCGAAAAACAATACACGAAACATTACTATATGGTTTGCAAAGCTGGAAATTCTGATCTGACCACTGCCACGTTGAAAAAAGGCACACGACTAAGTTTTACAGGCTCCCAAATAGGAAAGGCTTTCCGTTCTGTGCGAAAGCTAGATCTTTTTGGTATTCTCGTGTAGATCTGTAGCAAAACAGAGATACGGATTACGGAATAGGAAACGTAAAAAGCAATACTACATTACTATATTTAGAGAAGACACGCGAAGAAGTGACAAGGTATTTATATTGAAGTTGATAAAGGGTATTCCCAAACATCAAAGCAACACGCTATCCTATACCTTCTTGAAGGCATTTGACCGGGTGAATAGATATTGGGTCTGAAAAATGCCTGAATGCCCGAATGAACCTCAACTGGGTCGCATAATTAGATCGTTATGTAAACGAAACAATTGTATGTTATGGGGATGAATCAAAGAAATCCGAGATAACCGAGAGACCAAAACAAATTGCCGATGACACTGAATTTAATATTACTGTCTTTAGCACCGTTGGATAAACAGCAAATAGAGTCACTGTAGCTTCCTTGAAAAGAAGATTTCAAAAATATTCGGATGACTGTTTATAAACAGCCTCGTCATAGTCTTGCACACCTGCCAGCATTTGGAAATTATCGATTATTATTATTATAGATAGAAGGTTTTTTAAAGTACGACGACAACAAAGCGAATTCAAATGAGGATATTAGTTCATATTAGGTATTTAGTCATTAAGCTGGCCATCCACGAGAAGCCTTTCAAACCAAAAAAAAGATGCCGGCTAAATCCCTCGTTAGGCAACTGCATGTCCGGCGTCGCACTCACGTAGCAAATCCGATACATCCAAGCTATAGTGGAAAGTTGTAGCTCTACCTAGAAAAACATGCAGAAATGCAATTACCACAATGTCATAAGCTGGAAAAAAAAGGGGCTTCAAAATCCCAAAAAGACGTGTTAGTGTCCCTTTTAGGAATATTAAGAAATATTAGGAAGGATTACTGGTCAATGAATCCCAACGTAGCACTTCCGTGAAGTGGGAGACGCAGTGTAAATAGTTCTTTCTAGTATATCGCCTAGCAAGAGAACTAGCCTAGCAAGCTATACAAATCGAAAAGAGTACGGCTTTAATTCAGGTTTTAACCAACATGAAAATTTACCAACGCAGAAGTCACTAGAGGCAGTTGATTAATAGCAATAACATAGACTGATTACGAGAACAGCGCGTCTACAGTAGTAATAGAGAAAGCTTACAACCAATACTAAGACGGGCGGGAACGCTAAACGCGAGGCAAGTTCAATATGAACGAAGACATCAACAATACAACACGTACTTCGTATGAATGAAATTATGCCGCTGTCCCGACGAGGCCAAAGAAAAATTATAGGCTATACTATGATTTTTTGGAAGATCAAATAAATACCGGAGACATGATCAGTCCATTGAATCTAAGTAGTGTTAGACACAACTGTCCCACAGAAGAATGCCGCTAAGACGATTTGTTAATACGTTGCACACATAATATATCACGCCAATTTATAGCATGATCAAACAATATTTCTATGAATAAAAACATTTACTAACTAAAAATCCTTCACGAAATAACCACTCTCTTCACTACGCGTTTATAGCAGGAAACGATAAATATTTACAAAATCCTGTTTGTTTATACATGTTACTACATTACACATATGTATAAATTGTCGAAACGAAAATAACGTTAGCTATATGCGCGCATATTCCGCTATGTCACCGAGTTGAGATTTATATCTGACTCGAATGTTTGAGGTAAGAAAAAAATTTATATATATATATATATCTCTGAATCATTTCACAATTTTGTTAAGCTGGTTAAAAGGAATGATGTTTTTCAAAAATCTCCTTTTTCCTTTAGCTCCTTATATAATGTTTAGCCATTTGAAACCGCTCCCTCTCCTTCCATCAGCCTATTATTATAGTATAAAGAACGAAGCGGTTTTTTGAGTTTAGGTTCCGTAGATGGATGTTCTTGGTGAGAAGGTCGTGTATTTTCGATATCTATGCTGTTTCCCTTCCCGTTGAGGTTAACAAGCCGCAGAAGTGGGTCGGGAGCTTGTGCCGTGAGATGCGGATTCAATGCCCGAAAGAACTGCTTAAAGGTGGTCTTCCAAGTTCAATAAGCGAAGGTTTCGCCTGGAGGATGCCGCCTGTTGCGATAGGCCATCCGAAATCGATGAGTACCCTTGGAGGCGTTTTGAAACAGGACAGCCTATAACTTGTGAATTGGTCGACAAGATGAACTACGGCCTTGTAGATATCATCAGCCCTTTTTACTCTATAGATCTTACTTAAGAATTAGGAGTTCGGGTGCTCCATCCAAGGGCACGACAAAAAGACAAATTCTTGTTATATTACAACATGTCGCCCGGCCCAAAGCAACACACGGCCACAATAACAGAGTTCCATATAAAGTTGTTACAGGTAATGATAAATGAGATTTCTACGTCAATATCGAGCAGAGAAAAGGAACGCTCAGCTCGAAAAAATCTTAACCCACAGTTAAGCCCCGTTCGACTCCTAAATTACTATGATTTGCATTTAGAAAAACTGCAAGTGCTTCATACCCCCGGAACAAGAAAAACGTCGGAGAAGGACCCATATATGATCTGAAACATTAAATAAACAACGTTAGACAAGGCTGTCTTTTTTACACATGATAAAACTCGTTAGAATCATCGTGGAGGGCCTTAAGTAAACAGATTGCCATATTTTTCCATCATTGGCAAGTTAAATTCATAAGCATACATTTAACAATTTCGATCATGCGTATATAGGCTTCCTGTAGCAAAAAAGATGAAATTTCGAACTACGTTACAATATAGACGCGACTCTTCAAAATAGAACAAGGTATCTTTTTTGCTAAGAAAAGTTGGTGATCGGAGACGATGATTGTTGTTTTTATGACATGTTATATACTTTTGAATACCGTTTATACTATGCGAAGGTGCAAAGAATCATCGCTTGTAAGGGAACCGTTATGTTACACAATACCGTTAAATAGAAAAACGTAGCACCGGATTGGTCTAGAATGCTACGGAATCATGTCGGCTGATTTCGGATCTGGTTGTCGGATCTGCGAAGTCACCGTCAAATTCTGGAAAGGATCAGTGTGCAACGCACTCGCTGGCAGAACGCCAACGACCTCCTGACTCGCACGAAGCTAGCTTACGAGACGTGCCTAAATCGAACTGAGGCAAAAACCAATAAACAATCTGAACAAGGTAAGATGTAGAAACGCAAGCAACATCTAAACACAGACACAGCATGAATAGTACAGTGAGCAGATGCATTTCCGTAAGCCTTGTGAAAATATCCTTCAATAAAACATTTTACCTATACAGTACGCATGATGCCTGTTCATTAAGTTTGTTTACTGCCAAAAACATTTCTCGCCATCAGAGATCTTGATCCGTTATAACGAAATATTAACAAAACTATCAAGTCAAGATAAACTAAAACTATTGAGAATCTGCTAGCGTTACTGTTACGTATGACAGATGAGTAACTATTCGAAAGTAGTTGTCCTTCGCCCTATTTCGGCTCCTCTAGCACAGATTAATATTCAAATGGGCATGAATTTTTCTCGCGCTATAATACCACACGGAACCGGACCATCTGAGTCGCATAATGAGTTAAATAGATTCGGCACGGACACCATTTAAGATACGTAAAGTTGACGTACGTGCCGCACGTTTAATGGCACGCTACATGCAACGTAAAGATAAAGGAAAAAGAGTCTTGATTTTCTATTGTGGGCAGAGGACAGATCTTGCGATCTGACCAATTTTTTTCGCAAGGCTTAGCTCAAAAGTGACAAATACTAATCGCATTATTTCGTTGGCCTTCGATTACTTAGATAGATGTTTCTCTGAAGCGATTCGTCTCTCGCAGGAAGCGAAAGTTATTTCTGATCCATCTTTTCAGGCCGCACATTTATCAGTTACACTTACTGAGTATTGATCGTTTCGAGCCCATGCTTCGGAGAATGAATAACCCAATAAGAGACTTCGTACTTTATGGCAGTAATTTTTTTTAATTGGCCGTCAAAATCAAGTTCTTGCGAACTTAATTAAAGCGTTTGCATCGTTACCGAGATAATTAGGAAAACCTTACTGGAGAAAAACGTCAGCTGGCAGTTGTCCTACTTAATGGCATCTGTACGTGGCTTTTGAAACAAAAAGCATTCTTACATCATTTACGATAATGTCCTCCCTATCTATTTTTAACGTTTGTCAAATCGCCTTAATATATGGAACAGCTGAGAATTTGAATGAAGCTATTGCGTAAAATACAATGCAATAAATTATGCCTAAATATAGGCTGAAAATCGAACCTCTCATCGCTATTCTTTTTTATAAATCCCTCTTTAATTAAATGCTATCGGCATTTTACTATAATTTTATACTGCAGTATGTGTGGTAGATTACGACGTCGGCGAGCAAATTCTCTGTTGTAAAGGCCGAATGTACAGTTGATTCTTGAGGCTTTCTCACTTGAAGTTACATCTTTTTGACCCAACGCTTTAGTAAATAATACGCATACACCACCTCAGGCCAGTTCAATTGTTCGAAGCTCTTTTCGACGCAGTTATCTACACAAATGGCCCGTCCCATTTAAGGCAATCATCTACACCGTCGTCCTGCAGGCTGGTCGTTTTATTTATTTATTTTTATACAATCGGAAACGTATCGATGAGTCGATCTTACGTTGCTTTCAGGTTGCGTTATAGTGACACAGTACAGCACCTGCAATTCTTATTAGTTCTGTTCATTGGTAAAGCGGAACAGTTGGTGATTGATACTACGCAAATGTCGACTCGCTAAAACAAGTAATAGATAAGGAAAAAAAAAAGTTAGCTAAACTTTGTACTCGGTACTTAGATGAAACAATGATACTATATCGAGATCATACTAGAGGGCACTAGGCCCCTAATGAGAGTAATGTTTATTCACAGCAATAGAACGAGTTGAGAAACGCTTTTAGGTCCATCGGTCAATGCCTTATGCTCTCTAATATCACCTTGTTAATTATATTTCATCGCATTCAAACTCTGACCGGTGATAGCTTGATCGCTATCGGACGGAAAGCTCGAGATATCTGTTTGTTTTAGCTCCACTGCTAACGGATATACTTATCCGCAAACAAATACTCATTACTCAAGCATAGAGGTCGACTTCAATTGACGTCCTTTGGCAGCTTTCGCCGAATCTCGCTAGGCACACTTGCTGAAGGTATTTACAAAGCGCTTTATGAAACCTACATGTACAATAGTTACAAACGCAAAATGCAACGCGTATTTTTTACACAGACGGTCTTCAAATGGTCTACGCCGTATACAGTTCATTACTATACGCGTAGCCTTATCATGGTACTTTCGAATTTTATCTGGTTCTGTAATCGACGTTATGATTTTCGTCTCTAATATAACATCATTTATCAGTATCATCATTACGGATCGTCTGTTTGACACCAGAGCTAGCTCACTGTCGTACCGTGTTTCTCTAAATTTATACGACTGCGTAGAGAATTCTACGATCTATGGGGGTAGCAAATGTTGGTTTACCATCGAGCCAATTGCTGTTTTGGTATCACGTTATCCGGCCCAGAACACTGCGGTTGAACGGAATGGGGCACTTTCCAATGGGAACGCTTTCCCTGACCTAGCGCAGTCCTTCCGGAACTGCCCACCATGGCAATTTCGACAGCAGTGCTAACGGCACGAGCAGCGATAGACCTAGACTCGCACAGTTCTCTTCATTGAAATGTTAAAAAAGAAAAAAAAAAAAAAAAAAAAGCTATAATAAGACTCGAAACGGAACAAGGACAAGTAGTATTTGAATATCGATGCAGTCTACTAAGACGATACAAATTCTGCTTTATTAATGGAACCGTAATCGTGATAATGTTAAGATTTGCGATAATATATGTCCGTCTATTTGCTTAAATAATAGAACAATTTACGTACAGTCTAGCGTTGCGCTCACAATAGACTAGGTGATCTACAATGCGATCCTCGAAATGTTGGACAGCTATAGATAAAGTATTATTAGAAATATGTAACGAAAAGTGTGCACGTCTCATATTTAGTAGTGGGTGCTTTGCTTTGTGGGATCCTTCTACCTGTGCCTCAGCTTATAATTTCAGTGCCTAAGTAAAATGTGATCTCCTCGATTCGTTCTCATAGCAGTGTCTTAATGCTTCGTTCAGGAGTATCGATATCCTTGCGACACGTTATAACCATTGCATTAGTGTATCACACGAAAACATTTCCTAGAACCGCATTTTTCGCAGCAATACCTCGAGTCGTAATCCTCTTCTTCAATAACTTCATGAGACGTTGAAGCTATTTATCACTTCAATAATATTAGCCTATACGTTACGGCGTTTACATAAAAGACAAAGATATCGAGTTATCGGATACTGAGTATATAGTACGGATATGTCTACCCGTTTAGTTGAAGAAAAGGCTATTCAGGCTCGTTCACCAGCTCCGAAGGGACCGTAACGCGTAATCGTTGCCAAGGAAATGTTTATCAACTGTAGCTAGAAGGGATCTCATTACAAAGATCCGCCATTAACTAAATGGCAGATCTTGAAAGTGAGACCGCGTAACTAAGCGATCCTTGCACTGCGCTGTATTCTTCGCTGCATGGCTTCAGTGCCCCCTTTCAGCTTCATTGCCTTTCTTACTGGCTATCCAGGAAAAACTTCTTGAGACAGGAAATGGCAACAGAGCACGTAATCATAACCGGACAGATGTCGTCATGTTTATAATGCAGTTGCGCTAGATTAACGGTAACTTGTGACGTTTTCGACTCTGCCCAGATGTGTTATTATGTCCTAAAGGGTGGACGAGGCGTTGAGCTTAAGGATAATGTTTCCATTATTATAAATTTGCAATTCCTCCAAGATCCAAATTCGACGATTGAATTATCTTCAAAGTAACTTTTTTAGTAGAAATTCTAAACTTTGTTATGTAGGACGTCCTGAGAGGATTTGACCGCGCAAAGGCAAAGTCAATTTAAGATATATCCCTATAGTAAATGCATCGGAAATATACCTCTCGACTAACTGTCCGATCAGATCGGATATTTGTTAGGATCCGAAACGATGAACAAGTGTGGCTTAAGTTCAACCTTGAATTTTGCAACAATTGAACTAAATACTTCTCAAGTATAAATATATTTCCCATTCGGATGAGAACATTGAATGAGGAATCGGTGGATTTATCTAACGTTGGCCCCTTCAGATTCAATTTCAAAATAAATTCATCTTTATTCAAATTGTAATAAACAGATACAGAACAACGATGTACGCACTGGTCTCTACGGCTTAGCTGACACAATTTACGTAATATAAATTTGTTGTTTGATGGCTTTTGATATGTCCGTAGTGCGATAGTCTAGGCAACTGAGAATAGATTTGCAAGAATCACTCATGATTTTATTTTCGTTGGGCGAGATTTTTCCAATTCGTCCCTCGGCTGCGGTATAGGAAACGCTTATTACTGTTACGTTCTTGCGGGTACTTGTCATTATCCGTGTTAAAGATGTAGTTAAGTGAAGAACGGTTCTTTCCTTTGGTGCGGTATGTTTTTTTAGGCGTTCCAGACCCGAATGGGAACAATGAGAATAATGCCGCCGAGAGACTCCAACCCGATCGGGTAGAGATTGATGACATGGCATGTACAGGATACTTCGGAAAGGTAGCATCTAGTTACTTTTTATATACATGGTCTAGATGTTGAGTGTAATCCCGCGCATGTACATTTAAACTATAAAGTTTTTTTTTTTTTTTTTCTTTTAACTGTGTCTGTCTATCTGTAAAACGGTGTCTCGAATTTTCTGACATCCCATTACATCTGCAAAAATATCAATCGAAATACCGGCACGCCCTTCGTCTGTACTCGTTCAACATAGGTAATTTCGTATCATGGAAACCGCTACATTTCCAGCTTCAATTAGAGGAAAACTGGCAAACTTTTTCATGGCCGTATTTATTTATTTATTTATTCCGGAAGATCACGGACATTCCCTTTTCGTAGCGAATTTTAATTATTTACTTAGTTTCATAACAATAGAGATACGTTATGAGAACTATATTAATCAGAATTTGAAAGACATTAATTAGGCCGTTTCAATTTGTCACTGCCAAGGACAGGCCTTTCCTGATTATTGTTTCACAGTAGCCATAATCAGCGAGCCTATCGATCCTGCTATTCGTCGTTAAACAATATACTATACGTTTCACCTTCGTTAACATAGAAACGGTCGATATCCATCGATATAGACATTATTGAGGCTACGAGAAAAACGGAAAGGGAACACGCCTTAATATTAAATCGATTGGCCACTTATTTGCGACATACAGGAGTTCAATCCCTTTCTCAAAGGACAAGTCCGGGAAGAGAAGCGGTGCAGCATTCAAGCAGCGAATTCTCCTACAAACGTCCTGCAGTTTTTCTATTTATTAATACACATAGGAATTTCTGTAGGCGCCATGTAGAACGGAATCTTAAATTAATGATTTGACATACTCTACTGTTTTATTTAGCTATTTTTTTGAATGACGACCCATGATTGATATTTCGATTTAATGTTTTAGTTCCTCCTGAAACGTTTCGATGAAAATGAAAACCGTCTCGTCGACTTGCGAAGGCGTCCCTTAGCTCAGATAGGCTAATGTCTGTATCGAAAATTTAGCGTCCGTCGTATCTATTTATGAAATAGGCGATTGGATTTGATATCATAACGCGCCTCGCCAAACAGCGTAGAGCTATTGATTTCCCGCAACTGACCCATGTTATTAATCCCACAGGAAAGGATTATGTTTATGTAAAAACACAAACAATTCGAGCCCGCAATAAAAATTTGCCACATACTTTGGTAACGACTTCAGTGTTATTATTCGTTTTCATGCCACTCTAAGTTAATAGAAAAATGCAACGTAACTATAAGCGCTATAAAAATCAATAGTCAATAGCAGAGTTTTACTTTTAGCACGAATAGAGGCAATAGTTTTTTTTTTCTACTATTCATGTCTGATCTTCTGAAAAAATATTTTGACGACTGCCCACAGCCACTGATTTATCCACGACAGCCGTCTAGCGTAGGGTTCTATAGAATAAATTGCCTTAACATTATTGCTTGAACTACCTGTTTTGTATACATGTATGTCATGTCGGTAATTTCGTTCCTCAGATAGCATTAACCTGTACACGAACATATCTGCAAGACACTTGTTTCCTCTGTCTTGACGCACATACCATATAGATGTCTGCGCAGGCCTCATGCAAAGATCCAGGTTACTACTGATTACATCAATCGCATGGTCACGCATTTCTGCTTTTACTGTCACGCTCGGTTTTCGTCGCCGTATGGGCAGGTGGTTTGACGTCAAGCAAATTTTGGCTTTATGGCCGTTATGTAACGTGCGTCGGACTGTCGAGGGGCAACTCGAGTAGGATTTGTTTTCCATCAGCGGGGCCCCTTTCTTCTGATTGTTACGAGGCCAAAGCTAGCGGGAAAGGCACGAGTTACTTGTACATTGGCAAATGACATAGAGGATATTGTGGACCATTCGGCTGTTCAAACAGTCGTTACTTGCGGAAAAGGTAAACCAGACATATTGCATTCCATCTACAGTTCTCTCTCCAATGACAATCATTACATGCACCTAATTTACTGCATGTTACCGCGTAATTTCGAGACAAATTTTAAATATATTAAGTTGATCTAGTATGAGCTTTTTAACGATACGGTTAATAATTATGAATAGTATTATGATTATATGTTATGACCATTGGAACGCAGAGGTTTAGGAACGAACCGGATCAGTATCTTATGTTCGGCATCAAGTTGAAGGACTACAATATTTTCTCTCAGCTATTTTCTAACTTTCTAGTTGTCGGGCGTATGTAGCCCTTGTGAACTACTCATTTTTTTAATCTATTATAGCACTATAATAGGTCCTAAATAGCTTCAAAAATAAAGGCTAATTGCGTAGCACTGAAGAAAAATAGCTTCAAACCAGTTTTGGCGTGCCTCCACTTCACACGGATACTTCAAGTGTCGATGAAGACATCACCACCATATTCTAATTGCTGACAGACGATGTGATATGTATAACGGACATGTCATATTTCAGCGATTGCACTATGATAGCGGGCAGTACTTGCGTTTCAGCGAGTCCAGCACTTACATTGTGTGGCTATATTTAGTGTACTATGCACAGCCGACGCGTCTTGTCTCCTTACCTAACATGACTGTTATCGGCGCTAAAAAATTAAGTTGCCGAGTTTAAGTTTCTGATGATTTTCCATACGTAAAATGTTGAGATGGAAAGGGGAACAGATGCCACTAGGGAGTAGAAAGTACTGATTAGCGGAACATTTCATCACTAGACAAATGTGTGCAATGCGAAACCGCTAAAATGCTTTCCGGCGTGCGGTAGCTGACGTTACTAGAACGCTGAGGGGAAACTTCCCGCTGTCATTTTGCTAAATGCGTATTGTGATCCGAAGTGGGAGGACGGTATGATAATTTACAAACTCCGAAAAGATAGATTCATGTCGTATAGTATCCTCCGGAGCGGCTGTGCATCCGCTGGCTACACTTTGCCGCCGATTCAAGGACAGTAAACTTGCCGAGAGACCTAAGTTAAATTCTTAAATGAAACGATCCCGTTTTCACTTGGGCAAGGCGAATCGAAAACTGGAATTTAAAAAACTAAGAAAAAATCCGTTTCTCAAATGAACGTCATTTTGAAATTTTTGGAAAAAACGCCCATCACGCCTCCAGACGAAATGTTGATAGATGATTTTCCGCGAACTGCGTCGTGTCAAAAATAAAAATTCATCAGAGGTTATGACGTAGTCTATGATTTCTGGCAAAGGCGCTGGGACGATACATTTCGCACAGAAAACACCTGGGCAATAGGAATATACCGAGGTTATCGAGAACAAGATGTACGGGAATGGTCATCCTATGCATGCATAATGTGACGCCTTGTCACTATCCGCTGTCACTATTGGCTATTCGCTACCATGACGTCGTGACTGATTTCGTCGTGCTTTGCTAATTCGACAGATATTAATCCAGCAGAGAACGTCACGGATCAAATCACGGTTCGGCAGCACACAAAAAAAATTATATGTTTTAGATCTTTGCGAAAAAATCACTAACGTGTGGCAACAAGATCGACTCATAGCAGGCATCGGGCCTAATATCGTCGTCCGCACCAAAAAAAAAAAATGGTGGCAGTTATCACTGTAAGAGGCGGTACCACAAAATATTGCTACCAGCAGCTATATTGCATTGTTTGTCAGCCATTTGAAAATGTCTGCCACCTCGTTGTTGACATGTTACAAGAATATTTGGCTAAAGTAAAATGATGGTGCTAAAATACTTAGTTCTAGCACTGTGTGACTGCTCTTCCAAATTGAAGCTATTTGACTGAGTATCTTCATTGATAAGTTATCACCCACGTTACTACTCGTTTAACTCACTTATCGTTAACAATTTCATTATTATAACATTCTTCAAGTTAATTTAGATTTTTAACGTTTATACATGTGCCAACGGGTTCACATTTTTTCAATTAAGGTGAGCAAGACTTCAACGAAGATGAAAGAGGTGCCAAACGCTAGAAGTATCCATATTTTAAAACAATCAATACTAAGTACTGTTTGGTCAACGAGCAGACACAAAAGAGGCTTCAGTATAATTGTAGTAAACTGTAAACTTAAGATAATATTTTTAACTAGAATTTAGCAGCTCAACGTATCCCTTAATCCGAATGCAATAAGTGCTCCCTTTTTTTTTCGATAACCGCCAGGTTGTATATTGTACCTTAATACTTAACACTTTTTCGGTAAAATATTTGTTAGCGGCGATGGCCTGAGATGCGTGTGTGTACTCCTGTGCGCTATATTGGGGCTCCCAGACAATCTAAAAAATTGATGTTTCGCTATTTTTTTTTTTTATCTTTTACTTCCTTATTTAAGTGAATCAAAACAAGACATGATCCTAAGTTCAAATAACATATTTGTACGATATAAATACATGTACGTTTTCTTATCTCGGTACTTCTGTATGCAAATTCCCGACTTCGTAATGGAAATTAACGGTAGCTCCTCTTTCATTCTCTGCTAAAAATTTTTACCCAGGAACGATAATTTTATCATAACTATTGACGTCGCCATAAGCAAGCCTCATACACAACAAGCTTTATCGTACCATTTAGTTATTAATAAAGGCGCTATTGATTATAGGATCAATCCCTATCATGGTTACTACCATCGATAGAATTTACTCTTAATAAGTGAAAGTGATACGGAACAACCGACCGTATGTACTATTTGCCAGACGAGGCTGACAAGTAATTTTTTTTCCCATAACTGAAATCTACTTATTCGTTAGAAGGTATCAAGCTAGGTATTTTTACTTCGCTATGTTTGATTGAATTTTCGATAGTTTTTCTGACGCCTTCTTCGGAGCAGGTCTTCGGAGTCAAAGTCAGTCCTTGGTGTGGAATCAAGGGCTTGCTCCTACTAAAAGGTCTAGTTGAGGGTGGATTTTGCTGGACTTAACTGAAGTGTCCCCAATAGACCTGTGAAATGGCATCATAACCATATGCCATAAGAACCATTTGCAGCGGTAAAGTCTGAACCAGCGATGGCGTATGAGTGGCATCGCAACGCACTCAAGGAGCCCCGCAGACGGCGCTGCGCATTTACATCAACATATGAATGAGTACTTACAGACGCTCTTTAAAGTCAATGTTGTGTACTACATAAGCTCAAGGTTCACAGGGTGTTTTAAGTTAAAAATTTATATGGCAGGTTGTTTGGTGAAGTGCCTCTAGCAAAATACTACACGTACCTATTTCTATATACTGTACCCATGGCCACTCTGACTTTCATACAACTGGCCATTATATTTCTCCCTTCATTCGCGTCCATTTGCTCAAAGGACGCGTTGCTGATCTGGGTTGCTGGCCTGCATTGCCAGTCCGTTAACGTTTCGTACGGAAATAATTGTCCCTCTGAAAATAAGGAAGATGCATGCACGTGTTTCACAATTGCTACATGAATCGGTGGATCAATAAAAATGCTCCCTGTACACTTCGTCAGAAAGATTGGAACTTTGTAACTGTTAACAACCTAATCTTCAGAAGTCGAACATGCGATTATTCTAAGCTACTAAATATGATCGAACAGTGCCATATCTAGTTGGACTAGAGAAAAAAAATATGTACTAGAGAGGTATAGCTGGCTAGTCGTTCTCTACTTTGTCGTTCATTACCATTTATCTAGTATAGGTCGATCAGTGTTCGTACTACATTCGTTAAATGCTCTCCCGAATCTGTTATGTTTATGCATTTATATTACATACTACTGGGTATCTACATATAAATTAAGGTACGTAACGAATAAATAGAAAAGATCGATTAATGCTTCGTGTATCCACTGTATTCGATAGGGAGGGCTTTATAGTACCAGTATAAGCGTACGGAAAAGTGCACAGAGTCTATCCAGGATGGCACATCTAAATTGAATTTTTTTTTATGCCTTGATTTTAAAACTCTCCTTAAAGAACAGCAGATACTTTAAGCAAGATTGGTTTGCCTATGGTAAAAGTGTAATTCCTGATGGTTATGTTTATTCAATATAAATACCATTCGCTGCGATCACAGTTGCAGTTCGAGGCCGAAATTACTACCTAGTCTTTTTTTTTCAAAGTATTTCTTCTTTGACCCACAAGAACGGTATTGGTAAATATGAACCCGCTCAGTTGTTAATCCAATACAGTGGCAGAAAATTTGCAGAAAATCCAACACAGTTAAACCTTGGGATGTCAACAGACCATACTGATGCTTAATTTCTGCATTAATTTCTGTACCAAAACCGTGGGCTTTCTGAACTATTTTAGTGAATTCGAGCATTTTAACTATAGACTTTATTGAGGATCCTCCCGTCCGTTTCATGGAAGTTTTCCTCAGATTTTGAGTCAGCCGCACGAGGGCTGGCAATAATGTAGACCTTCAATTTCGGGAAAAGAATTAAATTTTTAATTTTGGCAAGGTTTCACGTGACGCGAAGAGGTTGAGTGTTCAGATATACAGAAGACGATATGTATTTATTGTAAAGATCACGCTAAACAAATTGCAGCTAGCGAAGGGCATTTAGTTATTTGAGATAAATTCTATTTATAGGTTACCAACGTCAACTTTGAACTGTCTCCAGTTCATCGCCAAACATTTGGCTCAAAACTGTAAACTTATATGGATAATTATAAGAGATATAAATAAGTATCTTAAATAGTTTTCAAATTTCATGATTTTAAGGTAAGTATACCACTTAAACGTATTTTCAAGAACGTCCTATTGAACATTGTCAAGCTATTATTAAAGCCAAATTAGATTACACAACAATTATCATAGTTACAAAAATAAATGAAAGCAGTAAAACTACTCTGAAAAATACTAAAAAATCAAAGCTTGTAATGAAGCAAAATTTAATAAAATCAATAACTTAGAGGAACCGACTCGTACTTCCATCAAAGCAAACTGCTTCAATAAAAAAAAAAGTAAAACATGAAAGAATAAAGACTAAGTTTGTAAGGGCTGGAGTTCCGCTAGTATAGCTTCAAGCACTCAGAGAAAAAGTAGGACGTTCAAAGATAATTGCTCGTAAGCAACCGGAATATAAAAATGCATACGTTGCTGAAAAAAAACTGGAAAAAGTTTATGGGATTGAGAAAAATACCTTGAGAGGAAGTTTGTATCTTGTGCTAACGGCTCAGAGAGGAATTTAGAGCCTCACATAATGAGCTAAAAGGAATACAAGTACGCAAACTAAATAATAAAAGCTAACTATTAAACAAAAGCTAAGTTTTACTAATAACAGTTTTGTTAAAGCGGAAAAAAATTCTGCCATAGGTATCGGCTTGAACGATACTGAGTTGCTTGATAATTTCTCGGTAACACATGATCTCCTAAACTCTAACGTGGTTTTAGCTCTGAACTAACACGAGTTCGGTAACCCTTCAGCAGTGGGCGATGACGGAATAGCCGTTCATAGTTCTGCATCATAAAAACGTCGCCACTTATTTGAGTGACCACTACAATATTTGTACGAACTTAGTTAGGTCAATATGTTTTTCGTAAAAGAAAAAAAAAAAAAAAAAAAAAGGTGTAATTACAACTATTCGTAAAAATTCGAAATTGAATTTTTTGTTAATAGCAATCTCTATTGCATTTGGTGCCCTACTGGAGAAATATAATAACTTGATTTTGTATATGGAAAAATAGCGCTAATATGGACTAATAGGATGTGTTCAGGGCAGGCCCATATTTGTCGTCGAAGCCGAAGGCCTATTACTACGTTAAAGACTCTTAAGCAGGCCTTAGAAAACTTTCGTTGGTTTATAGAAGACATTAGAGAGCGCTACCAGAGGAGACCTGAATTAACACACTATTTTCCTTCGACCTAAATATGACAGCCAGAGAGCTAATCTACTCATTGTTAACTCATCGAAGGCCTGTGACAGTTAAGCTTAAAAAATTAATATGGAACCCTGCAGGCTTCCATTACGGTGCTCACTCCCCTGAACATCTATATAAATTATAAATTCCGTGTGCTGTGTGCGGGTATCTGAAATACTCCAGTTCGCCAACGACTCCTGCATCCTAAACAACTAAAAGTAGCGTGACAAGTCGTTGAGAAAATATTACAACGTCCAGTACCAAAGTGTTACGAAAGCAACGCATACCTCTAACCAACCCCCAACCGAGAGTAGCTTATAGATTTACCGTCCTCGAGCCCAAAATATTACCAAAGTATTATCTAAGCAATCGCTCTTAATTATTTCCGATGATTCCATTAATTGGTTTCCTAGCTTATGAGATAAAATAAAGAAAAACTATTGTGTTTACAATTGATATATTCAATTAATTATTTCTTTAATCCGCAACTTAAATTTATGTATATAATATCTATCTTGCTGTTACTCAATACATATGTGTCAGTTGATTGCTACTAACAGCGTCTTTACCTTGAGAGCCTTGAATACGTAATTCACAGCCTAGCTATAGGGGGCGTAGGGTGGTTAATTTAGTTATATTGAAATTCATTATTGTTTGCCGGCAGACAATGTCATATGTGTTTTGCGAAACCACTTACGTAACTCATTTATTTTACTAATGTTATTATTGGTCATACGCTGTGCCTGCATGGTTGATACGTGTGTTCAGATACGTATGCCCTTTAGACGATACATCCTTATTTGTAAAGGATCCGGGACGCAAATTCTATTCGGGGTTCCTCAGCGGACTAGGGACAAAAACGACGGAGATTAACTTTGATTTCACAATATGGGGCTATGTAATGAAGTGTTGAAAGGATCAGGGAGAACGAGCTAGTTAGTAACGCACCGGTTCACATTGTCAGTACATGGGTTTCATCACAACTTATGTTGGATAACGGGTTTTCATTAACCAGAGGCAACGCACATTTGCGCAAAGGGCAATGTGGTTCGGGCACTGTGTGGCCGTCGTCTGATGCAGTACCGTCATTAGCCAGTCTCTCCAATCGAACATATCAGCCTTAAATTCGTAGATTTTTCAACTACATACGTTCATACAATATAACTGTGTTTCTCTAAAATTCAAGTTAAAAACGTACGAGACTGAATAAGTTGTGCGTGTGCTGTCAGAAGCGCTGGTATACAAAGTGTTTTTTGACTCGTTTACTTCGACAAAAAATTTCAACCGAAGGCATAATAGTATCCTAGAGTACCTCCGCCAAATAAAAGCACAATGAATGAGCTTTGTATCGCTGACCCGGATAACGGAATATGCTAATTATTTTCGCATATATAAAGTGTGAAGGGTATATATAGAAAACTGTAAAACGATAAATGAACACAAGCTATAAATATATCACGGTTCTATTACGTGAAGTCACCTGTTGACGTAACGAAGCTCTATTTATATTGATTTATAGGACATAACAGAAACATAGTTGTCTGGCTACGTGCAATAAAATCTATAATTTCAATGAGGTTGCCCTAGTACAAATCGGGTAGGTTCGATTGATTTTCGCCTGCATAGCTCACTTCTCCGTAGCTCACATGTATTTATATAACCAATAACTGACACTTATGATAATATATGTACCGTAAATTTGGTACACTTGAATCGTGGTTACCAAAAGAACACCACCATTGTAAAACTCTGTACAGACACTTCACGTAGCCATAGAAAATGACGATAGTGTGAAGCGAGCTGGAAGCTCTGAAAAAGGTCATTCAACATATGTCTATACATTGATCGCTTACCCTATGAAATTCAATATTTAATAGCGTAAAAATCATTGTTTTCGATGTACTACTATTTAAATATACATATATAAATACTAAAACTTCCACGCCTCGTATTATTAAGCAAACGAGCCAAATGGGAATCTAAGCTAAGATCTTCGGAATAGACGCATATAGATCGATGCGTTTATCAATATTAGAAAGCAATTTCGCGCACAACTGTTATGGGGGAATCGTTTCCCCTACTATGTACTGATCTAAGTAACTAGCTATACTTTTCGTTATTGACAACTTACTTGCATGTTATCCAGCATTATGATGAACCACGTGCACCTACCTTATGTATGCCATCCAAAGTTCACCTCATCGTTTTCTTCATATTGTTAGAGACTGCCTCGGCGCTGCACCTGCATACTAAAGGGTTACCATCAATGAACAAAAATGTAAAGTATAGAGTTTCTGGCCACAAAGGCCGCTGTCCTGAATGGCTATGTCCAATAGCTGAAATCCGCATCTATTTTGGTCGAGTTAAACATATTTAAGCCGATCAATAGCGAAATAGCTAACGAAGGCCCGTCGTTCGTTGACAAGACCGATAGTAAGTGCCATTGCTACACACCCATCGGCGACTCCAGAGAAGTTTTTCTACCTTTCCGGTTTACTAATAGCAATCTACAGAACTTGCACCGAAGATCTGACTACTCGAATTTGATGTTTGTTAGCTGGAACAATTTGTACTTGACTGAAGGCGGATTGCTCCGACGTAATAGGCCCGCTACTAGTACGTTGTCGAAAAACATTGGCCTGGTTATGATTTATTTAGGTGGCATATAAGATAGGCGTTTTAATAAGATATTGTAAGCAACGCTCAATTACTGTTTCTCCACAGGCCGTCTGTGATTACCTTCAAACCTATTCTAACCCATGAGTTGGTTGAGGATGCCAAAGTTTCCTCATCTAGTGATTTTCAATCGGCATCGTCGTCGTACTTAAATTTGTCTTGTCTTGACAAATGGGTACAGTTAATATGAGCTACTAATAATTTACTAGGTGATTTGGTACTCAATGCTGGCCTCTTTTAACAACACCCTTTACGAACAGGTTCAAAAATGATTTTGGACCCAAAATAACGTGACAACATTTAAGACAATGATTGACAGTTTATCTATGAACAAACGTAGCCATCTTAAATGTTTAATTGATACGTATTTTATTGTATTGCGGCTAGCTAACCAATGTACTATACAGTAGCATCGGTCCTTAGACGACGTGTTTATTCGATTGATGTACGTAATTTTGTTAAGGTCTACAAACAGATGCTACGACAGGCTTCCCTTCCTTCGAATGGTTTACATAGATGCCCACGGAACGAAGAGATTCGTTTACTAATATCCGCATTACGGTAGAACTTTCCTGAAACTTAACTAAAACCATTGTACTGTAGCATCAGCTATTGACGTATTCCTGCAAAAAATGACAAGCGTTGACCTATCTCAACAAAGAAAGCATCCAAGCGTCGCCAGCCTACATTAATGGTTCAAAGTGAGCTTCCCAGAACTAGATCTACTGTCTCTGTTTAGCCATTACCTTGAATTTTTTTTAACCTTTTGTTTGTTGAATCTTGAATGTTTTGTTTTTTGTAGAGAAAAAGTCTATAATCGTTTTCAAAAGGCTGAAATTTCATAGCATCACTGGATCAGCGGCATGATATTTATACTTACATATTTGCATTTATGTTTGATGTTCACATTGCCATCCCAACTTTGTAAACAAAATCAGCCCTTCTATTAATATTTGTTATATTTGATAGTAGTATATCAATAGACGCTGATCCGTTTCGATTTCACATAAAATATTTATTAACGTTAAGCTACAGCTATAAAATAACACCCTCATCAGTCGTCCTAAATATTGTTAGTCTCTCTAACGCCAGCGGGCAGCCTTGATGCTTCTATTAGAGCTATTAGTCAATTGTGACTTTCGAACTCCTCAGGCTTAAACAGCGATAGACAGGACAGAAGACTGGCCACGAGTCGGACGACCAGTACGGTCTGTTAACCAGAATGTTGATCACTTTACTTCAATAGATCATTTTCTAATATTTCGAACCCAGTTCGATGTCCGCGAGCAGAATGACGTGGCCTAGAAATCAGAATTCTGCCAGCAATTAAATTTTGATTAAATAAGGTAAAGTACATGTCAAGTTCCACACAGGAATGAGAAAGGCGTGGACGATGGCACTGAGTTTACGCCACTCCGATTTTCCTTCTATTTCGAATAGAGCTGTCGTAGTTATTGTTCCCGTACAAACCTTCAATGGACTTCAATGAATTCAGTCGGCATGGAGTGTTCAACTTTCTAGAGACATCGCGTTGCAGTACATCAAACGTTGCCTGGCTGATTCCCTTAAATAGTAAGAGGAATTAGTGCTTGAATGAGTTACTGTACTCTATACACGTATGTTAAATTTGCTATCTTGAAACGTCTATTATTATTCAGCCAAGTGCAAGTCCTTCGGGCGCACGGCTATGTTTCCACTAAAGGTTCTTCTAACGCAGAGGACATTGAGCCATATATTTAAAATATTAATGGATCTCGTACACTAGAAGAGATGTGCTTATCAAATGGTTCTGTTACAATTGAAAGGACAGCGATGAGAAGATCACCGATTGCATCAGTTGTCCCAATATATATCTAATATCTAAGTAATCTCTAATGTGGAAGAGATGATAAGTCTGTAGTATCTCTCTACCTCGTCTGAACAGGGCAGCTACCTTGGTTAGCAGCTAAGTGTGTATTTGGCTTCTCAGGGGAAAGGTTGATGGGTTTACTTTTGTGTAATCTGTTTGCAGTAGGGCCACTTCGAGCCATGGTAAGGAACGACCAGTACAGCCAGGCATATAGGGCTCTATTTGGCGCTGCTAAAGGTAGACGAAAGAGCTGCGGTTAACCGAAAACCTATAAAAATAGTCCTTGCTTCACATTCAGGCCAAGGATAAGACGGGTAAGATGGAACGGTTTGTCTCGTTCGGACAACTCATGCAATATAAGCGGCTTAACACAATGATCGTTACTACATACACTAGCAGAAACTCTGGCAAGCAACTGTCTCTGTGCCACACGTACAATCGTTTCTGAAGACTGTTCCATGTGGTTCGCTCTTGTGTTGTTAGTTATTCTTTTCTACATTTCCTTTATACTATACAGTCACAGATATTAATTAGATGCTTTACTATAGATCTTCGGCTGGTCCCGAGTGGCTGTCACCGAAGATTATGGCCGTCTGTATCAGAAGCCTATGCTACGAAAAGTAATTTGCAAGTATATAGGTGCATGTTAGAAACTGTGGGCCTATGGCGACCATTTCCACAATTGTTATAGTCTCAATTTGGAATGGAGCTAATTTAGTGCATGTGGCAGTATGTTGCAAACCGACAACAACGGCTGATTAGATGCGATGGTAAAATTATACATGCTGTCTAATTAGGAAAATGATCCCACGACAGATATGTCTATGTAAGGAAACATTACGGCGCGATCCCTTACATCTACCAAGAGGCATCGCGGCTAAATAGCCTGTTTCAAATAAAAGCTGTCGTAATGTAAAAAATAGAGGGACACGACGATAATTTGGAAATAAACTTTTGTATCAGCGGACGTACCGCTTCGGTTCAGCGGTGCACACTCAAAATCAAGGGCAGTCGAAGGAAAAATTAGACGGAAAAATTCATTAATACAAGTTTATTAGGTGTTTTGAAGGAACACTTTTGGTTCACAGGGGGGCCAGATATAGCTTTCATACTTGATTGGAAAAATAATTTATAACTTCGGTAAAGTCTTCGGAATGATGTTGAGTAAAACATCGGTTCTTACTTTTTCGAAAATCATCTTGATGGCAAACTCGATGTCAAGCTCCGGTGAACACCAATAGTGATCTCTGATGGGCATATTTTTTGTCCTTACTCTAATTGATTGAAGTTTACATCGTGTTCGACTCTTATGCCATATCAAATGTTATGTTCGTGCGAAGGTACAATCTTCTTCTTTGATAAGTACGATAACATTTCGATAAGTTGGCCCTCCCGCAAAAAAACGCAATATGACTTGTGAAAAGAACAATTTAAAATACTATCGATTTAAGTTTATTTACCAGGATTTTCACTCATTCAACTATAATGAAAAATGCAATTCCATTGCTGATCTTTTTTGTTTTTGGGTTATGATCGGTTTAGAGTCTTATCAGTGTGCTATGTTGTATACAATATGACCGTTAGTTACACCTTTATCAGATGCTTGATCCTACCCGCTTAAGATTAAAAAGTTAAATTAGCATTCGCATTGACCATCCAAAGAACGAATTTAACTTTTTTTTTTTTTTTTATTTCCCTTCATGTATTCGGTTATGGTTTGTTTCACCTGCAAAAAAACGTAATCCTTACACAACGTTGTGGCTGTCCTATTGATTTTCTTAGTTAGACATCTATAATGATTATCTTATAAGTTTATAAATTCAGCCTGTAGTCCTTTGCATTGTTATATAGAGAGACATGCATGTAGAGAGTCGCTTGCCCTGTGATCCAATTCTACTTAGCGTAGAAACAGATCACGGGATCAGCAGAATTGACCTTTGCTAGAATCTCAAGAACCATTATCGCCAGCTCATACCATTAGTGTTGGCGTCATTGACAAGGCCAGAATTACCAAAGGTTGCCGCCGCAGATTTTCGTGCTGGCAACCTTGCCGTACGTGGGGGCATCACGAGAAACCTTGACCAAACGCGTCGGTGGGGATCGACGGAAGCTAATTTGTATATATTACAAGGCCCGAAAAGACCACTCTTCGTCCTGGCACTGAGCCATTAAAACTTTTTAGGCCAATTTTCGATTGTGTACCGCCAGCACGGTGAAGAATATCATCGTCATTTTGATTCCCTTCCGTAAACTCCCGCTTTTTAGCTTTCTTCTGCACTCGACAGTACGCGGTCTGCTGTTTTCGAAAAAAACTGATTAATTGCCTGAGGATATAACTTCCATTCATTGAGCACATCTTTGCTATATGCGTTCATGCATAGATGCACGTTGCACGTGTTGGTCGCAGGTCGTTGTCCTTTATGCTGAGAGATTCTTGCTTTTATTTTAAGCGTTATGCTTTTGTTTTTGATTTTTTTTTGCGCGTGTTGTTGTTTCAAGGGATGTTCGGTTCGAACAGTTACAACTGGCTGCATAGAGACAAACTAAATCTTCTAACACAAATTAGCTCCGTTAGTATTAACTGAACGATGAACAAAATGTATTATCAAAATATAACAAAATTCTATATATAGCATTAGTGGTTTATTGTTCAATATGGATAAGTAACACTTTGCTACCACTTTAAGCCGATATCGAACGCGCTTCGAAATTGGCTTTCCATCTGTTGGCCTCCTTAATAACGTATGCCCTGTTGAATCGCGGCTTTTCTCGGTCGAGCTTGTTCGAATACAGCCCAATATACAGGGAAAATTCTCTTCGATACAAAAGCATCCCTTATATCATTATCCGCCTCTCGTCATAGCAGCCCACTAGAATAAGCAACCGCATAGGTCGCTTGATGTGCAAATGCCTCCCTTGAGTTTCTACATGGATCGCTTCGAACTGTGTGAAATAAGCAAAGCTCGATATTCGTTTTTACATAAGAAAAATTCAAAGCTTGCTAGTCAGAAACGGTAGACAAACTATTTACAGCTACAAGCCCCCTCCCGAACAGTCGCATCCAAATGCAAATACTGTATAACCTATAACTGCTAATCATAGAATGAAATCTGCAATTAATCTTAACTTAGATAGTGCTATGAAGTCGGACTACCGTCTATGGGAGGTTCAAATATTTCGAGTTTTGCCTTCAGTTGCTAGATAATTAGGCTTTATTTCAGGTAGCTGGCTCTCAGCAAGAAACAAAATATGGATTCGGATCTAGGCCACTGTGCATTTCATTGTATCATCATATATTACATACATGGCATACGACAGAGGTAAAAGTCAGTCTACCTTATGGATAACATATAGACTTCGGGAAAAATCATACTGAGCATTTTCGTTTGGTAGTTTCTATCCACTGTTTGTATTCAGTTTCTGCGAATTAGACACAATCGTCAAGCAGTTTAGCAAACAGCTGGAAATGTGGAAACAGAAATGATTCGTCGAGCTTTTGCCAAAAATATCTATATTACCGAAATTGGAGAATCTACGGTAGTCATCTTGATTGTGTGAAAATATGAGTGTGCAGTATTGTGTTCCTGTGGGTACGTTTTACCAAAGTAGGAAAAGTAACCTTTATTTGACCTGGCCTGTTGACAGGTATTAACAAATCTAGCAGGTGCAAAAATAATTTTTTCGGATGCACAGCAATACTTGGTACCTATAATAAACCGCAGTAACAGATCGTGGAACTTTGATGTGCTTCACGTAATTAGTTCGCTTAGTATCGTTAGTAAGATGTCCTCCAGAGCAAGCTGACCGGAAATGGCCTATAGACACTTATTTCTAAATCTAAAAATATTGCTGACAACTTCTGCAGCGCGTCCCAATAAGATACCACTAAGACACTCAATTCCAGTCCGTTTTTTTACTCGATTATAAACGCTGCGGTGCACAAGTTCACTTCGTCTGCAACGGCTCCCGCCGCACTTGAAGAGGAACGCAGTCTCAAAATGGCGATGCGTCAATACAACAGCTAGAACGGAAGACGAAAATCAATTTTGCAGCATCATTTCATCCCTGTACTAACTGAGAGAGCGTTATTTCAGGCAATTTTAAAGCTTTACCATGATCGGTACGGTAGGCTTGGAGATTTCTCCCGCTAGCGTCGTTTCCGTAAGCAAATATGGAAGTGTCGAACTAATTGAATCAACATCGTCTGCCTCGGTAATGTGGCAAGCTGATGTGGTGAAAGCGATCTAGCTCTCGTATTAGTGCGTCTCACTTTTCCGAGGTACGGCTCAAACTACTTCATTTAAGACATTTTTTAATCATTTGTATACAATCTGTGTGCATACGTGAGTCACTTGTCAAAGAAATCACGAGCAAGAAATGAGCAAGGAAAAGCCTGCCAAAAGTTAGGTCGTGGCCTTCCTTAGACATTAAGCCCTAGATACAATATTTTACCTAGTGTTTTATCAAGGCAACTTTGACGACAGGAGAGTAAGCTCTATCTGAACTATAGGTCTGATTCGAATTTATCGGAGGCATCCCACGGTGCCAGATGATTTTCTGAGCAATAAAATCTGGCCCGCATAATGCGTCAAAAAGTTTTTGAACGCTCTTAGAACGTATCTCTGTAGTTAGGGAAGACTGAGATAGAACTGAATGGCCATAGAGTCGACTGTCCACATCTCACGGCTTAATGTCCAGAGAGACTTCAAAGGCGGAAGCACATCAGGCCAAGGATTAGCTGAAAGAAACATAGAAGAAAAGGTTTTTTCTTCGACACAGCAGGTCAATTCCGTCGCTTCTCTGAAAATGTTCAGACTTGCTGGAAAAACTCGGTTTATAAGCAAGAGGGCTAAACATTGCCCACTATTCCCTTATATAAATCATTACTAACGAAGCCGAAAGGCTAAAAAATCGAACGATAAAGATCAACCTTGATGTAACTTTAAATATCATATGAAACTATTCTTAATACGATCGCTTAAAGTTTGCGCACTTTATAGGCAACTACCCAATATGCATTTTGTACAGATATCTCTGTCCTGAGCCTCGAGAGCACTGTAGTTACTAACGTACATGATTTTCTTAAGAATAAATATATAGACTACTTTACTTATGAATTAATACATAGCCATTCAAATGGCATCGTCAAATGTTGAAGTTCTTGCAGTGCGATCATCCTGTACTCCCAGATGCGTAGGATTTCGTATATGCATAAGGAATACTCAAAGACAGCTCTGAAAATGCTTGGTTTTTTATACGTAGGCTTTGCTGAATGGGAAACACTATAAAACGAGCGACGTATCTGGAAAAAAATCAATTTTATGGTATTTTAAAAAGTATGGACAACTATGTCATCGAGTAAACTAAAAGTAGGATGATTTGTTCGAGTAGTTAGTTACTTCGAAAACGCCTCAGCGTTAATGAAGCATCCATCTGTAAAGGTTGCCTATTCTATACAAGTAAGAATATAAGAAAATACATTTTCAAACAAAAATAAATTTTCTTTATTCTTGTCATAAAGTCTCCTGTGAAAAGTCCTGAATCTTTAGAGTTCCCATCTCGCTCACTTGCTTAACTTCTCATGCAACATTTATACGCAGTAGTTAAAGTTACTGGAAGAGTAGCAAGACGACTTCAATGAGCTAGCGGATTAGCAATACCAAAATGAATTATTGGCTTCAATGGGATGCCTGGATACTTAACAGGAAAGAACACGGCAATTATGGCAAGACGCACAATAAGTTGTACAACGCAGTTGGCTAACTTGGAGAGGATTATGCAGAAATCACGATGCAGCAACTACACCGAACCCATAAAACTTACATGGTAGGCCAACAAAATAGCTCGAGCGAGACGAGCTCTGATTCATGCTGAACGGCTTTGAAACACTGGAAACAGCGACAGACAGACTCAGCTAGTGCCCATTAGATTGCACGTTTCTAATCCTTAGACCTGGGTCATTGTATGCCAGCTATAGAGTTACCACCACGCAGGTCGAATTGCAATTATTTCTCGATTGCAATATTAACTTCATACTAAGATCAGCATCTAATTTACCTCAGGTTAGGATAATTATACATATGTGAACATACAACAGTTTCAAAAAGTTCTCTCTTGATAAAGTGTTGTCTGCACACCTTTAGCCTCAACATATACTCAACTTTTTATATTCAATAGCCTGTTTTCCTTAAAATATTAGATTATATATAAGACTGTTATTTACGAGAATAATAAGAGAAAATCGATCGTTTGGCCGAATATGTCAGAAAAACCAATAACACCCTATCGAAACTCAAGCCATCATTTAGACGTCCGTCAGATTACAGTGTTTTATCGCCAAGACTCATTCAGTTAAGCCGAAGCTAATAAGCGTACGAAATTTCGTTTAGGTGAACATTAGTGCAGTCTGCTTCAAGAACTGACGTGGTCAGACATTTTGGCGCTTATATAACGGAGCTAGACCAATATTAGATCCCTTCTTATTTTGGCTTAACAAGAAAACTATGACATAAGCCGTCTCACTGAAACGGTAGGCAGTACCTTATTTACAATGACCTTGGAGGGTTATATAAACGCTAGCAAGGTCGCATGAAAAATAATGACACTCTTCTACCTACTGCACCAGTAAAAAGCCTAACAGGTTTAGGTAAATAAATAGTTGAGCCAAGAAAAGATGCACTTACTTTTTTTTTCTTTCATACACGCCGTGAGCTCTACTGGCATTGAAAAATCTAACCCGTTAGAACGCCTTTTCAGACACTTAAGCACACACGCCCGAGCGATATACTATGGGCTGGTCTTTTAGTGTCGCTAACGTACAAATACTCATTTGAATCAACGCTTAAAGCAAAATTAGTGAGCTGTGTGGAAGGTCTACACGTGGTGTGCGTTGTATCTGTACACACGGTGATCATTTTTATTCTGCGCTGACAGGGCGAAGGTACACCATAGACCTTTTTGCATATGAAGGTCATGGCTGTCGCCACGAAAAAACTCAATGGCATTTTAGAAAATTCACATTTTATGCTCAAAAATTTCCCAAGGAAAGCGCTCAAGGAAGTGATACACCCTGACGAGGTCTGCTTTGTAAGGCAGCGAGTCTTTAGTGCTCTAATTCGGCTCATGTTGTTGTATCAACACCCCTTGACCCTGGCGCGCTTTTCTAATCATTGGCCTTAGCGCTTCTTAGCGTCGACACGCGGATCACTGAAAGAGGTCTCTGCTATGGATATGCTGGGGCATAAAAGTGACTCACGCACAATATATTCGTAAGCAAATTTCTTGGTATGATCATTTCAACACAAAAGCACCCAGAAGATGTTGCCCATACTGTTTTATATATATGTGTGTGTGTGTGTGTGTGTGTGTGTGTGTATGGATGACGTCATGCATTTTTCGATTAAAGTGTTGCCCTAAGCCTAAACGATCTCACAGTTGATATAGGCTGGTAAACCAGACACACTAATTTTTCCACAAATATTATAATCAGTATATTTAGCTCTAAACAAATAAGCTAACATATGTATTGGTTATCTGGGACTAGGCTATCGCGGGTTATTCCGCATCAGATAATCTCTAATCGGCCACATGCATTTAGGCCTTAATTCTATTGTTCGTGCGCACCTTTATAAAATTGCCGTATCAACCTGTTTGTCTATCGAAGCGAGGTTCATTCTTATTATAGTATTAATCAATTGGACGCCAGTCGAAGATCCATGCCTACATATCGAAAGTTGACGGCCTATTTGTTCTAATAGCATCTCGGAAATAGAAGTCAGGGCCTGTAGGCCGGATGCCAAGTTGCGAAAAAACGTTCTATTTCCAAACCTATTCAGCCATTGAAACTCTTAAGGACTCGGTTAGTTGTCGATTAGGCTAATCATCGCAGGCCGATGTGTCGTTCGAAAATACAATGGCTTGGTTTGAAATACAAAAGATTAAAACAATGAGAGCTGTTCTACTAACGGTAATTTTTAAATGACAAACCCTGCGTCCTGTGCACATAATTTACGATTAAGGGACATTTTATATTCTTTGACAGCACTTTATAATTCAAGGGCTCAGTACATATTTGCCTTGCTCCGAATACAGTGAGTGCACGGTTAGGCCAAGCTAAATTGTTTTCTATGATTTAGTTACATTCAATGGCGTGTAAATACACAATCGTGTAAGCGTATCAATAAAGCTTCAACAGCAAGCATGCTTATTACTTTGGAGAACGTGCGCTTCTGGGACATAATTTTTGTTTTGGCTTGTTTCACATTGTTCAAGGTCGCGTTTCCCATGCGTTTCACTTCAATAGCCAGATTGTTTGTGTTTGTTATTTATACCAAATGGCTCTAATGAAGTCGACAGCTCTCTTCATTTTCCGCAATGCGTCATTTGTCTCAGGCTCGAGCCATTCAGTCGCTCGTTGCGTAAACGTCTAGGGCAAACCTTGTTAAACAGTATCTCATATTTTGTTCTATATTGCGGAGCAAGAAGCGAAAACTAGAGAAGTGACAAGGTTTCTCAATATGATCGAATACAAAGAGGAAAGCGGAAAGCTTGAAAAGTAGTTGTTGACCCGCACGCCTATTGTTCGTGTCATACGTTGTAGGAAATGTTGGCGCTTTGATGGAAAATTAAATTTATGAGTAGTCTGATGCAATAACATCGTGTAGAAAATCCATTGGGTCGCATTGACCTTTTGTTGTAGCAGCAACAAACTCTACCACAGTCATAACAATCGAATAAAGATGATGTAAAGACCTTTCTTATCTGACGGCCCACTGAAACAGAAATGCTTTATTCAATCATCATCAGTTGCGTAGATAACGAGGGCAACAGTTATGTTTAGAGGTGCCCAGTATAACTGACTCATTGTATAATGAATTCACTAAATAGATTGTACCGCATATTGGGTCGCGGTTCGACCCAAAAAGGTTTCTTCAGATTTACTCTATTTATGTGTCAGGACTCAGTGCACAGACGAGCGTATCTTGAGCCCGCGAGAATATAATTACATCTATGGAATAGTCTAATGTATCAACGTGACACGTCAAAATAGAGTACGTTGCACATTTACGTAGCACGTTTACACCAACTCAACCAATTTTGTTAACTAGAAATTTTTCTAGCTGAAAAAAACGTAATGCCTTGTGTTAAATTAGAAGCTCTAGTTTCAGCCATCGTTTTAGGAAATCATCAGTCACCATTAGCACTTTCGAGCTCCATTGATAACGCTGGTGAAAACTATTTGTTTCTTACACCTCTCTCTCAAATACAAGGCTATTGTCCTAGAACACTATTCCTGAGAGTTTAGGTGAGAATCATCTAGCCTATCATGGCTGGCTTCGGCTATACCGCCAAACGACTTGTACAAAACTGACCCATTTCGGCGTGGCCTGGAGGCTAATGGGCATGCCTTTAATTGCGTTGCCATGGAAACTATAACTAACAAGATTGTTGTCACGCTGATTTGAATTTTAGCGATAGTAAAAATTATCGCTAGATTTTAATATCTAGGAAAAAGAAATGAAGGAAAATTGAGCTATCACTTGGAAAGGCTCTAGATAAAGTCTAGCAAGACCCATATTAATGGGAGAATCCCGCAGTGCTCAATTTAGAAACAAGCCACCCCGAGTATTTTTTTGCAACTGAGAGCTGCGAAATAAAGCAACAAAAAGAAGTACCTAATGCCAATGGTTCACTATTTGTTGGTCATCGTTGCAGAGAAATACTTCTATATTGTTTCTCCAAAAGAAGAAAGGATTTCGTTGTTGTTGTTGTTGTTGTTGTTGCTGCTTCAGTGCTTCAACGGGCTGATACTGACACAAGAAAAAAACAATTTAGACTATTAAGTGGCATTCGCTATGTTCGGTAGCTTGTTCCTTTATCGTCTGATCGAATATAGATAGAGAAATGCAGACCAAACCACTCTTGGTACAGCAGCGTCCTTAACATGTGCTCAATATCGATAAATATGGCAGTGGCTGGTGGAGTTACGCGTGTACGACAAACCCTCTGGTTCGTTTCCTATATATACATATATATATATATATATATATATATATATATACATATTTTATGTGCGACAACGCTGCGTCCGACGGGGAATCCCTCTTGTAGTTTTGTTCTAGAAGCTTGTCATGGTCATACGCCAAGGGCCATCGAGATTAATGCCATCATTAAGCACCCAGTAGAAGAATGCTCAAGAGAAGGTTTTGGATATCGCCATTTCAACAATGCGTTCCAACATACGACAATGCTGTTGTACAGTGGCCTACGAGGGTACAGCTTAATTTTTACATATGATGATGAAAATAACTCTGCATTAGCATTCTACCGTAATTTGAAAAGCTATATTTTTAATAACCCCACTGAGCGGTCTTTATAATATTTGTACTATTCATTATATTCTAATATGGCTTAAAATTTAATTAATAGAATGTTAGAAAGCGCTGGGGGACTTTGGGTAAAGACATTGTGTTCGTTCGAGCTTATCAGTTATACAACAGATTAAGGTATAATATTATAGCTAAAAAAATGTAAGCTATATTCTGATAAAATGTCAGAACGCATTCAACTAACGATCTCATATCCCCTCAGCCAAACGCTCAGCCGTATAAGTTACTTGTTTTTGATTATCTTTACTATGTTAATTGAATAATGTCGTCTCAGACTAATTCGCTAGCTAGCTTAGCTAAATTCTCAGACAAGAAAATTTGTGAAGCTCCCCTATGAGAAACGTTTTATTCATATAATTAAAGTATAATTAGAATTATATTAGAATAGCATATAAATTGAGTATGTTTTGCGACAGCAAATGAGGCCTGTAAACTCTAATGATTTAACGTTTTGGTTATTTCAAGAAATGTTTAAGCTTGCCGTTCTATCAACGTATCAATGGATCAGTGTGAGTAACCGCAGCAGTGGGCAGAGTCCACAACGTTTCGAGGCAGCGCCTTCTGACTGAAAATAGAGGACATGTTAGTCAAGGCAATACTCGAACAAAAGGAAGACTGCCTCTGAGCTTGCTCTAGCTTTAGCCTGCTCGATTTCTCCGTCCCTCTCTACGAAGTAGAGCCTTTGCCCCAGCCCAATAGCGGCTGCATCAAGTCTCTTAAACTCTATTCTTCAGAAGGGGTGCTATTTGTCTTAGTTGTCTGTGCAAATATGAAGGGAATCTAATCAGCTCGCGTTCTTCTTTCTTACTTCTGGCTTGTCCAAAGAAGTGGCTGTATATATGTTTGTGGACTTAATATCGTTTTGCTTATTAGATTGATAGGATTGTCCGTACGATAGTCTAAACCCAATGTGTAATATTATATATGAAATAGTTGGCGTACGATTCAATGCGCCACCAGCGTTCAATTGGATAAGCCTCACCTCAAACTTAATATAACTTCTATATGTATTCGAAGTTAGCGCGAACAGAATTCCACTAAAATTACGCTAACAACAACTCTGGGTTCTGTAAACCACCAAATCCTTTCGCTTAATCTATTTAGCAGGAATATATTTAACACAAAAAGTAAAATAACGACCAGAATGTACTTTCGAGAACCTACAAATGAACTATTACATACATAGCTCAATAGCTGTCTAACGAAACGCGGTGCCTCGGGGCGTCCTAGAGTCCGAGTAACGGCTCAATAATGATATTAGTTATGGTACTAAGACGCATAATACACGCAAGAGGGAAGAGCGATCTCTTTTTCTAGAAACAGTGTAGTTGATTATTGAGTAACCTAAACGTTGCGATAGAGCATATCAAGCGAGATATATGCTCTTCGAAGCAGTATGGGTTTCTGTTTAGAAAAACTTCAAATACATACATTTCTATATATATATATAAAGGACATATCGTCCGTAAATGTTCCAAACGGACCTTTTCAGGGTGGGTCCTATGTAGAATGGAAGTGTATCGTCTTAGCATATTTCAACTATTTAATGTATTCTTGCAAGAAAAAAAGTGTTTTACGACTTCAGACGATCGGAGCTCATGACTATGTCCTGACGAGAATCGTCTATACGCATGAAAATATTATAACGTATAATTTTAGTCAGATAGTGTAACACTGCTCCGATTTACCATAAGATTTAGCAGAAGTCTGAAAGATGATTCGGCCGACCTGTACTAACAATGTATAATGGAAGTAAGCTAGACTGGAAACACAGTATGACGTGCTTTCGGTCCATTGACTATAGCCTTCAAAACTCCATTACGTACGGCTTTACTATGCTAGTCCTATTTACGAGTGCATATCTAAATTAGACTAGTTCAGGCATAAATATCTAACGAATTGTTCAGTAGTGTCATTTGAGCTTTGTGGCATATATAAGACCCTAAGTACGTAAGGTACCTTTATGCGCAGTTCATCAGCGTCGAGTTCGATCGGTCGCGTCTACGTTACAGTAACGATCCAATCCATACAATTTACGGCATCATTGCGCAGCTCTAGATGTCATAACTTGGCCTCTCTATATTAACATCTAATAAATTATTTGGGAGGTGGTTTGGGGAAGGGGGGGGGGGGGGGGGGCTGTGTGTTGTCTGCTATAGGTCCACTGTTGTCCCTCTAGAATAAATAATTATCTATATATGAAAAACATGTTATTGAAGACGTTGTCAAAAATCTTCGTCCATCTGCGGTATAGTCTGCTATCGCCGCTGCTTCGGCGATGGCTATTTGGCGTCCAAAATGCTCCATAATACAATACACAATGTGCTAAACCGC
This sequence comes from Varroa jacobsoni, assembly GCF_002532875.2. Classification (NCBI taxonomy): domain Eukaryota; kingdom Metazoa; phylum Arthropoda; class Arachnida; order Mesostigmata; family Varroidae; genus Varroa; species Varroa jacobsoni. Next base: position 80,568 of record NW_019213357.1, on the reverse strand, counting down.
AATTACTGTTCTGTAGTTAAAGTAATATTTCCTGTAGTCCCTGTTGCTATGAGCGGAAACCATAAGCATCGTCTTCCCGATTTGATTGACAGTCTATATATATACAATATGCACTAAATAATAAAATTGATAGCGAAGGGTCAAACTGCACGTGCGGACAGCTACACTAAACGTTGCGACCCCTGGAGCGTGTACGGTACAGATCTTCGATTTTCGTACATTTTTCACACCGCTATCGAAGTATATCGGCGTCTTTGAACGGTATGAACGGCTGCGCAGTCTAGTGACTTTCGCGTTTTTACTGTTTTTACAGTATATGTTTGTACGGCTCCATCACTACCGAACTGGTACGGGAAGGGTCGTGACCGCCGCTCAAACGTCGCTGAGGTTGTTCCGTTTGCACCAGTAGCCTGCTTTCAGGCTCAGCGAGCCAAAAAGGTCCAAAGCACCACTGCAGGTCTTGGACGACGTCGCCTGATGACGTTACGCAGGTCAATGATATCCGTTTTTCAGCAACACGCAGTTCAGATGCTGTACGCTGTTGAATTGCCACGACGCAGTTATAGACGGATACTTACAAGCGCGACGACGTTTTGTCCGTCCATGTAATGGAGTGTCGGATCAAAGCTCACTTGGAGTTGCTTTACGATGCGAGCTTTAAAGATACCAGAACGCAGTTCACTATTTAGCCATAAGAAGCGCGCAGTAGTTGCTACCATCAATAACTGCTGATATGTCGCAGCGGCAAAGGCTCATTAGCTTGCAGTTCCGAAAGTGTGCAGGTGGTAGGCCATAGGTTCTTTGTCTGGCGCGCCGTTCAGACAGGAGATGCACCACATTGACAGTGTGATCCAGTGCCGACGGAAACCCAGCACCAGCGCAACCATATCTAGGTTTAAATTGCCCGGCTAGCAGGTATCAGTTATGCGTACTTTTACTAAAAGTCGCAATGAGATACCTTAACATTGTCTACAGCATTGTCTACAGAACCAGAGTAAGAAGCAGGTAAAACTGCGAATGCTTCAGCTGGCCAGAGACGCTCTCTGTTCTTCGCTGCCTTAGACAGAGAGAGAGGGGGAGGGGGAGATATATATATATATATATATATATATATATATATATATATATAGAGAGAGAGAGAGAGAGAGAGAGTGTGTCTCATCGGCAGCACTCAATTGACGCCTTCACGGGCGGCACATACCCCGAAACGGTTACTGACAAACCAACTGTGACAAAACCACCTAGCAATTATCTTTTCTTGGTCCACAGAAGCCAGCTTCTAAATTGGACAATGTCTTTTAGCAAGCACATTGCAACCTTGCCGCCCAGAGATCGACCGGCCAATTGATGGTCATGAGCGAAATTGCGGATATTCTTTGTATTGTTCTATAGCCGTCGATTGCTGGCTCGATCTCGAAATCATGTATCTAAGAGAGCAAATTAACTCGTCGTGCGTCCTAGCGACGCGTAGTTTGTCGCGATGGGCAAACACTATATGCCTCTTAGCTATTTCGTGTTCAAGAAGTTTTCGGGGAATACCTGGCAGCTGTTCGATTAATCCCGAATTAAAAAAACATCGTCACTGAATCAGTTTGGGATAATGCTCTCTCTGGTTGTGGCGTACTTAGAACCATGCGTAGCCATAATTGACGCGGTTCGCATCGTCGGTGCGATCAGCGCAACTGCATATAAAACGGTTAATGGAATTAAACAGCCAGTAGTACGGTGGTTTCTCGTTGCACAAACACCACCCGCGACCTTCGGCCTTTAACAAAATAGAACGTGGCATTTTTAAGCGTACAACAATTTAATTCTTAAATGTCGCCGGGATAGAAATGTCCACTGCATTTCGACGGTCGATGTTCACAGCTCCTGTAAAGGAACGTTGTCGTCGCTTCAGCTCGAGGACCCGTCGTCCCACTTGTTCGACAATAGGAACCGAGCTCATTTTACGTCAGAAACGCGGTGGGTACGTTTGTTTTGATAGTTGGCCTTGTTATTCGTGCAAACTGTTTGTAACGTGTGTCCTAAGTGTTCGTTTGATAAATGTTGTTTGTGTTGATAGACTGTTATTATTATTGACTTTGTCGACCAGCAGACAATTATTTTCGTAGGCACGCATACAGAAGCAAAAGGGTTGGTAGTGACGCACCGCTAATTTTCCTGAGCACCGTGTCTCTGCCTCGGTAGCTTCTCTGCCATCGCCCAGAAAAAGAACGATATTCTCGCTTCCCAAAATCGAAAATAATGATAGTCGGCAGGGCCGATCTAACTCTAGTACCCTAAGTACGAAATTCGAGGAGACACGAGCCGCTTTCGTTGACAGTATGATTCGCTACGCCGCTTTCACTAACTCACGCGCAGTAAAGACTGGTGCCTTACCGGAGGTCCAGTCATGACGCTTGTTATCGCGCCTTCTTCTCGTCTTCGTTCGATGGCCCAAAACTGTCGTCGAATAGTTGCAAAGGTATCGTAGAGTTATCGTCGACCAGCGCAAGAATCGGGACGGACCGTTTCGGGGTCTCGCGTAGTACTTGGACAGCGCATGAACGACATCGGCCCCATTCGTTGCGATCCACAGATTTATATAGTGAGCTGGACCCACCACATCTCGTAACTGTTCGCTTTCTCTTCCGACATCTTTGCAGTAATATCCAACAAACTCGTACATCCGGCAGTATATGTAGAACAACCGTTCGGGTCGATCGCCGTCGTTGGCCGACGGGGAGCGGCCGGGCTTGTCGCCACCGTTTTGAATTTGGCGACCGATCTCCAACAAGCTCGATTTGACAGATGCAATTTAGACGGTCGTTGACTCGTGCTGACTATTCCTTGGAGGATCTCATCCGTCATGGTGATGTATTCATGAGTGCTTTGTCATTCTCGCTGAATCACGCTACGCTGTCCAATTCGTAGCTCAAAGATTCTAGGTCGTGCAGTATCGTTAGGTAGCTCTGCTGTTCTCGCGATCAAAGCTTTTTGAATTTGTTCGGAATTGCCAGGTTGTTTTGAAGGCGAGCGTCGCAAAGACACCCTATTTCCGGTTGACACAGAGATCACTCAAATACTAATCACATCTGATCAAAAGCTTACCTCCATCGTGAGTTTTACAGATATTATAGAAGATAGCAGTATAGTACAAATCGAACAACTACTTCCTTGCGACCGAGACTTGCAGCACTAATCCTAAACCGTTCGTTTTAACGGGTGTCATATCAGACGGCTGTAAAAACCTACTTGTGATTCAAATGAAAAGTACGATCAGAGGCTAAGCATGCAATTTTGCCCCGCGATATTTTAACAGGTAAAAAAAAATTGCATCAGTTTATCTTAAAAGTACATTACGAAAATTGAGGCCTAAAAATTATTTACTAGGCATCTAGAGAATATTTTATGCGTGTAGAAGGAATAGCTACAGGGTTGCATAGGACCCGTTATAACTACGTTCCAAAAGAACACTGCGTGCGCCCATGTTACTGTCAACCAAAAGCTACCTTGATCTTCAAGTAATTCTAATTGTTTGCCCTCGTCCATTTACCTTTGCAGCTGTTCCTGAGTGTAAAAACCAAGATGTTGAAGAGCCAAGCTGCACTTAGCCTAAAAAAATCTAACCCGCTGTTTAAGTATCTTTCAATAATTAGGTTGATAATTGAGATCTATTTAACATATATTGGTATTAGATTGTGGCGTTTTAAAACGTATTTAATATATTTTAACTAACAGACCAAAAACAAATACTCATTAAAAACTAGTCATTCAAAAGGGACGTACTCATAACGTGTCCTTACGTACCGCTGGTCCATTCGCATAGCTATCTGAAAAATTGGTGACTTTTGATTATTATCAAGAACAGACTAAGTAGAAGGTATCAGTCTTGTACCAGTTCTGTATATATCTGTGTTATGGGTGCAGTATTCAGATTATTTTCTACAAGTACGCCTCTAAGTAACGTACAATATCAAGTATCTTGTTGTGGGCGTCCTCTAGAAATCGTTAGTTAACCCCATATGCTTAATCAGTGAGAATATTATCAGTATTGACCAGGCAGCTTCCATCTCAGGTTGTATATGTTCCTTGCTTCAATAAGTGCTTGCGTTCAGCTAAAGCTTGCGTTTACTTGGTACGTACTCGTGACGGCATAGCGGTAATCTTGTACACTTAAGGACATAAAGTGGCCTACAAGCATGTCGGCCATAGACTTATTTCAACCAATACAGTAAAAACCCGAAGAATAAAAAAGCAATGTGTAAAGCTTTCTTCAATTAGGCCAATCAGGCTCGTGGGGTCAGGTCCTTGAACGAATGTTACACAGAGGTGCCGAGAGGCCTCATAGAACAGGAGACTGCTCTGAGTCGGCAGTGTTTTTTGCTAGTTGTATCATGCAGTGGCTTTGTTTATCCTAAATGCGTCAAAGAAATACTACTGAATTAGAAAGTCGTTGTGACTATGATGAAACGTTCGGGCCCTTGTCCGCTTTGTGCCTGAACTGCTACACACGAAAAGACACCTAATATGCCGCAGAACATAACGGAAATGTTCGCTTGTAAACTATGCCAATGCCTCGGCTCGAGCCGCAAATGAATGCCAAAGAGATGTCCCGGGAGACACGACAACGAAGCGATCGTGGTTCGACGCAGAACTCTAATTATCTGGCGTTACTTTTTACAACGTAATTTTACACGTAAAAAATGTTTCTACTTTCTTCTGCCGAAGATAAAATGACGTACGTCCGTCAAGAAGAACTGCACTTATATTCGAATATACAGTATATGTACTATTCATGCGCCAATTGCATATTGATAATTAAGCACTGGCCAACACGATGCGAAGCTCCATCGGAAAAACCTACTGCCTATCTAGTGAATGCAAAAAGTAGTCACACCTATAATTAACAAAAAAAAACCTATTATTGTTGCTATTTGACTACAGCATCTAGCTTATAGACCTCCGCTGAGGTCGCTGCTGCCTGGCCTTGAGCAAATTCAGTGGGACGCTCGCCTCCAAAAGACTGGATTCGTTTGTTTATCCGTTTAAATTTCTTTTGGTTAAGTGGGACGCAACCCAGACCAAATTGACGATTTTCTGGATTAGCAACGAGTTATTTCTGGAGTAATTTTAGCTTTTTCTCACTTGAAATCAGTATATCTAGACGCATTGAATAGTAAAACTTACGGGTTACATGTTATCCGTACCTGAAGCAACCAGCCGTTTCGGATGCATTTGTTGTTTTTGAACAATATGTAAACAATTAAATGCACAAGAGCAAAACCCATCGTTGATTTATATATATATATATATATATATATATATATATATGTATAAGATACAGGCAATGTGGACTTTGTAAGGAACTACAAATCCTACGCTTGTTACTCATCAAGCCTGTGTTTGCCAATAAACTAATAATCGATAGATGAAATCGTAACGTAAACTATTAAATGGATAATATATCTTTTGGCTTGTAAAGATTCGAAGCTTTTACAGGGGATGGAGTTGGCATACTTCTACACATACGTACAGCAGTGCGGCGTAACGCTCACCTCAAATTTAAATGAATTAGTAGATCTACATTTCGCTTGCTACGGATAAGTGCTGAAAATAAATCTTGGTTGAATCAATAAACACGAAGCACACATCCCTTAAACAAAACAATTTGAAGCTTTTAAGTTCGTTTCAGTATCCATGCGCTTGTCCGTAAACGAGCTTAAAAGTTATCTCCAAGTGAAAAGTTATGATGATTAGGCATACATTACTTGAGGCACATGAATCCATGTGATTGTCGGCAACTTCGTTAGACTATAACGAGCTGAAACAATAGGTCGTCTGCGTCGAACAAACTTATTACAAAATAGGGTTTATATTCTATTCAGGAAAGTCTAGAGATGCAATGACTGTATATTTTCGGGAGTAGATTTGATGATGCAATACACACAGAGCCCCTGTGTCAGTTAGTCGCAAACAAAAACGTTAGCTTCTTGTCCTGCTGGCTCGATTGTAATGGAAAAGGTAATAATATATTTGGCATTTAGTGCCTGGAACATGGTTGCATCAGGTGTGGTATTATTACGCATGTTTGTTAGGGGCCATCGATGGTAGTCCTTAATCCATCGAAGAAATCATAGCGGATTGTGTGGAATTGCTAGCATCGTTTACAGCGTCCTTCATCTAGGTGATATTGCCTGTTTGTAAGTTGCAGCTAAATAAAAACGGATATTTCGATAAAAAGTGCTAACGTTAGCTAATCGAGACATCTGACTCTACTAATTTAGCTGAACTTCAACAATCACCCTATTCGAATTATTTTTTTCATTGATACCATAAAAAAACAACTCCGTAATAGGCAATTTAGCTGTTCAGAAACGTTTTTTTTTTTTTCGTAAAGTATCGGATGGTCAGAAATCCAATTTCGGACTTTTTCCACGTCAGTTTTTTTTGTCTTCTCGGAGGACAGGCAACGTTCTGTTCAATACAGTATTGATCCGCGATCCCGACACTGTTTATATAATGCTCTTTTATATATATATATAATATAGATTTTTCGAAGTGTTTCGCTACTACAAGAGCGGGAGCGTAATATTCGCTACCTTCATTAGTTACCCGACATTTTTGAAGATGTCGGTTTTTTTTTGAATTTTGAAGAAGCAGCGGACAAACTAAGGGTCCTCATCCCAATAGATTTTTGCCCTAGCAATCGAGATTTTTCTCGTCGGAGAAGTATTGAAGATGATTTCGTAGCTCTTGCTTAAAATTGCAGCAAGGACGTCTCCTTGTTTTAGCGTCTTCCATGCATTTGCCTGACTTTTATTGTGCACAGAGTGCAGCTGGAAATGCATTCTAGACCGCGAATCTTTGATGAGGGTTAGTTACGAACAAAGACATTGGACTATAGTTTATTTTGGATCTTACTCTCACGATACTTTGACATGATTACATTGTGGGTTTTCATCTAAAAGAAATGGCTTTCGTCTAGCATCAAAAATGGTTGATGGGCGCATGTCGACGACAATAAACAGCCATCTAAAATGGGTCCCAACTTAAACGATGGACCCTGTCTAATAATAAGTTTCGCTTACACTTACATCGAATTTTAGCCAGCATAAGTAAACAACGTTTTTCTAACCTCTCACTCTAACAAAGTCCACCATAACCTGACCAACTATTCAATCCAAACGCTTACCGCCTCTTTATTGACGTTCCATATGGGAGTTAATGTTTAGTACTGGAAGTTGTTTGATCATTCGTGTAAACAGTTGGCTTTCTAGTCCAATAAAACACAAAACAAAACCTATGATGAATGCATAAGCCATTCTATATATTTTATTTATAAACACCATTATTTGGTAAATAATCAGCTTGACATAAAGATTTCATGCCAACTAGAACAATACAGTAAAATATGTTTGCCCTTAAGAGCGACATGGAAAATGCTAGCTAGTGACTTTTGTGATAAGTGTACAAAGTAATTTATATGGGAGTGTCAAACATGAGTGAGTCTCCTAATATATTTTCGCTCCGCCGTGCTCTTCGTCACACGCGACCGGCGTATACTTTTGCTCATGCTGCTTCTTTCCCTATTGTAGTACTTCACTTCTACAAATGCGCACTTTCGAATTAGTTGGTAAGTTGACAACTTATTCAGTCTCATACTGTTGCTCGTAACCAACCAAGAAAGCTGGCTTATGCTGTCAACTGCTATGTTAGCCATTTACACTATTGCTATTAGTGTTCATAGAGCTGCGCACGATGTGCTTGTCTTTTGTACGTTTCTTGCCCCAGGCTGCGTCTATACTGGGTCCCCATTCATTGGATGCGTTGGATGACCACGACAGATGATGCATACGCCGTTGGTACATCCCACTCCCTGCTTAACTCTTCTGTCGTCTTGACCGCAGTCCAGAATCGACTCTGCAGGCAATGAACTGCATTGTACAACACTCTAGTAGCCCTAGTAGTGGCTGTAGGCGTTGGTGGCTTTTTCAGCACTTTTTTAGTTCTAGAACTCTGCTTTACGTTTGTCTTGTGTTCTCAACGCCAAGAAAATGCAGCAGCAGCCAGGCCCTTTGATCCTTTGCGTTTGGGGCGCGGTAGTTTTGCTGACGCAGCGCGAAGGGCGTATGCACCGAAGGGCTAGCGAGGGACACGCCATCCGGCACACAATGACCCACTACTCATTCCATTTCATCGACTAGGGGTAGGGCGACTTATCGTTGCTCCTCAAGTTCTCTGAAGTGACAGTCTCTCTTCTAACTCGAAGCGAGCAGCAAGCGAGGACAAGGATAAGAGGAAAAAAGGAACTGGGATAAGGCACCTCTTTCCAGCTATTACTACGAGCCGCGAACACAGAACAGCATGGCACCTCACTCCGCAAATGTCTTTCTTTCTGGCTAAAGACTGATTTGGGTCCCAGTTATCTCCCTTCCATGCTGGTCTGCTTTCGGACCTTGACGCTCAGGCGTTCCCAGTAGAAGGCTTGAGCGAACCCTAAAGTTAATTAGCTGTTTTGCGACGGAGGGTTACGCCATATAAATCGATCTATAAAGCTTACAGTCAGAGCAATCTTTGCAATAGCCCACCGCTCAACGCTTAACCAGTAGTCCAGCTGCTTACTGAAGATATCTAAACTTTCAGTTTGTTTCTACTGGCCAGATAGAAATGTTTGAGGCAATGAAACGAAGCGATAAAGTGTGAGCCACAGAGTGTAGCACAGTTTGCTAGAAAAAATTGACTCAACGAAGTACTATGCTTCCCTGGAAGCCAAGATAACCAGTAAAGGGCCGAAAGCTAGAACCATCTGCTACCTAGATTTGAAAATGCTATAAGGAAGCAATGCACATAAGTTATCCGTGTGGGATAGAACTAATAAAAATGGTTAGTAAAAAAAATAGGCACGAAGGAGGGCACATATATATATATATGCATTTTGTTTATTGGAAGAATATACAACGTGGCAATGGTAACAAGTTACCTTAGGTAAATCTTTCCAATGGGCTCCATAAATGGTTTTACAATAGGCAAGCATAATATTACTAAGATTTTGATGCAAACATGCATCCCCGTTTATATATGGAATGCATATTCGAAACTGAATAAATACAAATAGGACAGAAGCCTTTAATGAAAAGGTTTCCTCAATTACTCACTATTATTTTTATTCCTATACGGCCTCTTTTCTCTACGTTTTTATCTGCTGGATATATTTTCAAAGGAAAAAGAAGTAAAACAATTACCCATAGAATTTTCGTACAACCCAACTGCTAGTTTTCCATAGAATTGCGCAACTTATCGTAATAACACGCTGCCGATTGTGGGAGCAGTAAGTTAATTGTGCTTCTGAAACCTTTTCAAAAGGGAGAAGGCATCTTTACGCCGATAAATTACAATATCACTTAAAAGAAGTTAGTAATTGGTAAGTGTAATTTTTTCCTTGTCTCTCTTTTTTTTCGTCCATGTGCTTACGAAACGAAAAAATACACTGAAATATCGTCAGATAATTAAAATTTCAAATTAGATTAAAAAGCTAAACCTTTTAGGTCTAAACTAGATTATAACCTACCAAAGATGCGCAAATCAATTCAGGCATGGTGCTCCTCAGCGGAGCGCGTCCTACTAACCGTGTCCTGGCGACCCGAGCTCCAAACACTTTGTAGGTACAGAGGTTGCAATGTTCGCGCGATTTTCAATTATGCATTGCGTTAAATACAGGCAGGCACTTTTACTTTTGTTGGTGTGGAAGCTGGTCTTCAACTAATAAATGGTAGAAGCTTAATATTCAAAAAGAAATTATGAGTGTACGTTTTGTGCTCTTCCCGACTTCAACTTCTCAAAACAGCATTTTGCGTTGCTATGGCCCGGAGACCATTGCACCAATTAAGGGTCTGTTTTTGCAATTGTGTTTGATTTAATTATTTCTAGTAATTAAGTAGAATTATAATTTGTGGGGAAGAGGGCGACAAGAGGGACTTGGCTATGAGGGGTAAGGTAGCCTTACAATAAATTTCCCTTTGGTTAAGTAGGTTACCTCAACTTTTTCCGACCGAAACCATAGAACGAACCTATCTGTTTCGTCCTAGTTGTATGCCTAGGATTTTCACCTTTTACCTATTTCTACCTTAATTTTAGTATAAAAAGCACACGCACCGCTATCTGACTAACATTAGTAGACAACCAGATCATCTTCATCTGTATTTATTCAAAATAGATAGTCAGCGGCCTTACAACGCTAAACTTCAAACTCACAGATATCGAAAGGTATCAGAAGTGCTTTATTTTGCAAAATTATATAAAGTTGTCTCTTCTAATGGAAGCTAGATAAAACTCTCTAAGTAGATCTAATAAGATAACTATTGGTATCTCGACTCGTTTCCACGCCAACGCTCATATCAATCCTCCGACATTTGCCACCCTGCCTGTGTCGTGCCCACATTCAATAGTGTTTTCCATATCGTACATATAGAACATGCACACAGATATATAGATCGCAGCTATGGGAAAGAGAGCATTAAATCAACACCAGTCAAATGACCACGACTGCATCTGCGTTAACGTACGAAGGTCGTCAAAACGAAATTATCGCCATTTGGATATTTAGGCAGGCTTAAGTCCAACGATAGGATGCCTCCGCTGCAAGATGCCCATTCGAATGTTCATCTGAGACACACTATTCGGCACAAAGCTATTAGTGTTTTTGTAAAGTGTTTCCATGCATACTAGATCATAGTCCTAACGCGTGCGCGTTTCAGGTCAGAAGCTGCACTTCATCCATCGCACGAGTGAGGCCTGACTGGTCGTAAGCATTGTTCTCTAACCACTTTATCTGAAAGTCCAGAGAAATCAAGCTCTTACGTTATCGGACGTATGTACCCGTGATGAGAGTCGAAATTACCTAACCGTTTTGTACCATCAGATGGGAAACTCGTTACCAATGGACAACTAATATATTATGAACATGATTAGGGCAGTATGAGTTTTATAACGATAGACTACAACATTATGAAAATTTTAGCTCATCCGAAGAAAATGCACCCTCAACAATAAGCGAAGGCGTACAATGTTCTAATGAGAACAGCTGAGACGTAGCTGTCACCGTAAAAAAGTTCATAATAAAACATGACCATTGAAACAAAGCTCGCGCCCCGTTATGTCTGGTCGGTGGCAAGGCTCAGAACGATCCTGTTATCGATCGCTGATCGACTCAGATGTTTTCTTCACTGTAGCATTATTATGTATATATAT
>NW_019213357.1:0-69236 GCF_002532875.2 Varroa jacobsoni | reverse complement strand
ATATTAGGTAGTTGTTATTTACCTCATCATTCGGGTAAAATCATCTTCTATATATCAGGCACGTCTATCTGGTACTGGACTTACCGAAGGACACTACAAACGAACTTCAAAAACTAACATTTCTTTATTTAGATAAATTGTCTAGCATCTATATACAGTACGTAAACTAGAGCCAGCAGGGATAAATATCGATTACAAGCTTTCGATGTCAAGATCAAAATATAAAAACGTTAGTAATACCGTATAACCGTGCTTGTGTTTCAAATCTGAAGTGGTTCCCGTCATGGTGTGCAAGACGACCATATACAACTAAAAAACAATTTTTGATTTGGCACCATCGAAGAATCGATGGGTAGTCACGCTTACTATAGATGACAGTGAATACGCTATCACTTTAGTAATACACAGATTCATTGTATAACGACTCATTGCTGACGCTCACACGCAACCATCAGTCCGTTGTCCTTGTTGTATGGAACCATATATATGTATATATATATCTGCAAAGCCTAAAAGCAGATAGCTTCTCAAATAAGTTAAAACCTCCGATAAGAGAACTTTTTTTTTTTTTTTTTATGTTTGGCTCTATCTGAATTTTGAGTGATTAGATATTACAATATACACACAAGGCTAGAATCACAATTTCTAGTTTTTCGTACGAAGCCAGATTATATATTGTTTATAACGATAAACCAGTTCGGTATCAAACACTCCCGTTCCTTTGACGAAGTAACGTATTCACATCATCTAGGTATTTATTGAAATTAATAAATATAGAGTTAAAGGTTTTTTTTCACGCGCCTACTATGACCGTCTGTCCTGTGATGTATAACGAGTCCGCTCGCTGGCTATTTCGTGTCGAAGCTTCGAGGAAGGATAGAGAGCGCGATCACCCCTTCCCCATTTAGTCGCCCCTGTCTCATCAGCAACAGCTAACGAAGACGTCATAGCAGCGGTGGTGGTGATTGTACATAATTTACGCTAACGCTAAGCGTCCGCTGCTTATTATAGAAGCTGCCGCGCTGATCTTATTGATGAGTTTATGAACTGTCTGTGACAGGCCACATCATAGGAAGCCGCCGTGTAGCAAGCTTGAATCATAAGCGTGCTGAACGCATGTAGAATGGAACAACATGATTATCGTTACCAGCGGTACCATAACTGTTTAGCCCGATCTAATTTCGTTACATTTGAAGTCGGTGTCAAATACTTCGTAGACTTACTTACCTTTTATAATATCTTTTTACACTGATATGGCACAGCGTAAAACTTTTGCCACATGTTCTAGAAAGACAAGCTTTAGCGCTTCGTTGCGCCACGTCTTTGAAAAAGTTGATCGTTACGCCTGCGCTCGTCGTACTTCAGTCTGTCGGCTGCCACTCTGCCCCTGCTTCTGCTTGCTAACTTCATCGTCCATTCAGCCCATTGTCATCATTTCTTAGATTGCCCTTATTCGCGTATGGGTTCCTTGGAGAATAAACGATATTCTTTTGTTCCCAGCACAACACTGCCGCCATTTGGCTGGCTTGGGGCTGCATTTCGTGAGTACATTTTTTTTCGACCTGTTACATACGTTATAGTTGCCCCAGTGGTAAGCAGGTCTGAGCTATCTACAAACGCTGGTGTGCCAATGGCACTGCCGGCAGTAACAGGACAGCAGGGCGGGGGGATGGCGACTGCGGCGACGGTGGTAAGAGCAAAAGAAAAAAACCGAGAGAAGAAAAGAAATACTGCTACTTGCGTGGTAGTACACGTTTTCTCTTACCTTAAAAGGGTGCTCGTCGTGGTTGAAGTTACTGGGCTAGCGTTACTGGTTGGTGCTCCTTTTCATCGTTGCGCGTACATTTGTCTAAGGACGCGTGCACATCAAGTTATTGAGCCTCTCTGTCTGAGCGCTCCCCGCCGCGTCGTCTCTGTCTTTGCGTTTCTTTCGTTTTCGATTTTTTCTGCTTCCAGTCCTGGTGCGGCCTTCTGTGCCACCGAGTTAGCAATTCAGGGTTCACTATATCTTACGAACCGAGATCTTCTTGTACATGATCTAGACACCTCCGAAGTCGAACGGATTGGGCGTTCAGCAGATCACCATTGAAGTAGCTTTGGCTGGAATGTTTCAGGCGGTGACGGCACGGGTGAAGCTCTGATATTCGACAAAATTCAAGAGGTGAGGACAATAGATCACGTCCTTTTCGGTGCTAGCGGCGCGATAGCTATGCGCCATGACGTAGCCCTTTCGCGCAACTCAGCGGTGCGTGAGCAAAACGTGTTGCGCGAACAACGATACCAACATATTTTCATTTAACTAGCTAGAGAGTTTCATTCATCGGTGACGATCCGCGAGCCACCGGCGACCTCGGCGGCGTCAGTGTCTGTGCGCGTTTCCGACATGCCGCTGGGATACTCGCGCGGCGGAGAGGTATAGAAACACGCAGCAGGTCGAGCGAAAATAGGATACATAGGCAGACGAAACCGTTTCGGGCAAGTTTGCCTATGTACAGCTTCTTCCAAGGTGGTCAGTAGAAATAATGGAGGAGTCCAAACGAGTATAAAGAAGTCTACTGGTGAAGGCGACAGGGAAAGAGACGAAAACCTGTTAGAAAGGAGGAGACCTGCTGACTGCAGGAGGTTGGTTCCATCGGCCTGCTGCAGGGCAAATCTAATAGACGCTTGTTCCACTGCGCGGGATATACCTGAAAGAATCGTGGTACTTCCACAACAGTGTCCTTTATCTACCCCTTTTGGCCTGCGAGGCACTGCTACCCATTACGTAATGGCTTCGCCAGTGGCGGCGGCGTTCAAGGCACAAGGCCTGGATAAACGAGGCGACAGCGACCACAGATCGTAATTATCGGTAAGGGCATTAGAATGCTGTCATGTTGCTGCGACACGACAGCTCAGGTTGGCCTGGTGTCTGTTTGAGGTCAGCATCATTCATTATTATCGTATTACAAAAATAAAAAATGAGGTGGTGCCGTTATTTTTTTTTTTTTTTTTGAAAAACAGCGATCCCAACGACAGAGCTCTTTTAAGTATACAGAACAGCGTGAAAATGAAAAAAATCTATACCTTTCAAGCCGTCTTCATCAGGGTTTTGCCACCAGAATGAACTTGCTATTGTTTGTTTTGTATATCCATGATGGTGAGGAAATTGCAGTACATTTAATTTTCATACAGTCACCCCTTTAACAAGATCAGCTTGCCCGTACCGTGTATCCAATTAATTATATTTGAATTGCTGAAACATATACGAAAGACTTCAGCATAGTAAACATCGCCGGCCCGCTAAAAGGTCTACTGTTATACAAGACATTCCCTATTGTAGTCCCACTAGTAAACCCTAGAAAATTACACCAATAGATTGCCCGCTGCTGATTAATAGCTGATAATTGTATCGATCTAATGAACAGAAGAAAGGACAGAGTGTCAAAAGCGGCCCTAGAATCCACGCGCAGCCTTGTGTCATACGACTGTTTCAACGCGAGTACATTTAAAAAGATAGGCATTTCTTCAATTTTTCATCATGGGATGTCATTCAATTCCTGCTTATTTAGGCAAATATTCGCGCCTATGTTAGTTATTATAGGCCAGTTGACCTGCTTAAACCATAGTGTACCTGGCACCTAGAATAATCGTAACCGCAGGAGCAGGTAATAAGTACCCTCTGTCTAACTTAACTTAACCTGATAATACATCATAGAAAAAATAACACTTCTAAGCCCGTTTGTACAGCGGTCCTGAAAGCGCAACGGTGTCTCGCAGACATTATCGCAGAAATTACGTGAAAATGACGTGAAAAAATTACGAAAATGATGGCTCGTGTCAGAAATAAACTTTAGCGCCATAACGAACCTATAATCCTGTAGGCACTCCGGAAGACACAACTCCTCCAAACCTTTAGTTGAATTAGGCAAACCTTTATTTAGAGCATTATATTTAATAGTCGTTAGATCTTTGACTTATATTTTTTCAATCCTATTGTTGATAAACGAGCTGATTTTACCAATCCCTGGCCTGAAGAAATTCTCTCGAATGACATACCATTATTATAAAAAACAATTATCCTTCTCTGTAGACACCGTCATCCTATGATGTATATGTATGTATGTGTGTGTATATATCTATAATATTTTTATCTTGCGTTGTTTTATAGCAGCTGTAGTAAATTTCAATATTTTTTTTTCTACGCAATACGCTTTCTCAGTTCAACGGTCTTCGGGGTTTCATATCCCAAATAAGACGTAATATCCTAAAGCAAACGTACAATAAAATGACTAAATAAATATTTAGTCATTAACTAGTCACAAACACATAACAAACATATAAATCCAATAGCAAAAATAGCTAGACGTCATTGACGTACATCTATATATACGCGGATCAATCAATTAATCGTTTTAATTAACAATTTTTAGATCTTCCAGAAAATTTATTGCAGGTAACAAAGGTCCAAAAATGCCGTTGATAAAAAATGACGTCGAACGGCGGCCTCCGTCACGACTCTACGTTTCAAAGTTTGATATTCGGGTATCCTCCACGAAGCAGCTGTTAATATCTACTTCATACTAAAAAGTGTAAAGACAACCGATTTCGTATAAGAAAAACCTGTCTCTGTATTTAGTTCTATGTACCTCAGTCGTCTACATCTATTCTCAGCGAGTTGAAGTAAACTCCATCAGATCAAGTTCGTATATTGTAACAGTTTTTCCTAACTGCGGAGATATTTCCTTTCGAACTCGATAATAAGACGAAAATGCACGGGGAACAATGCGTTCATGGGTCACCGGGAGACCAATGAGGGCTTGAAGACAATGACAGCACTGAATAATTGCGCGGAAAAAGGAACCAGTAACCGGTCCAGGGTACCGAAATGACGAGAACACAACAGATCAACACTTGGAGGTGGGTATATGCAAACGATCAAAGCAAGCTCTCAAAAAGAAAGAAATTAACGTAATCTAATCCAGTTATCAATAGTAAACTGTTCATCTGCATGAAATTGTCGTTAGATATAATAATTGTTCGAGCAACTGCGATGGGACATAAGGATAAATATAATAATAGAATATCGCTGCAAATTTAATAAAATGACAACCCAAACGAACCTTCTAAGCAAGCTCGGTATGGATTTGAGAAGAGAAAAAAAAAAACTAACAGAGTTAAATCTCTATCAGTACAACAAACTAATGGGCAAGGAAGCTCAAATACTTGAGCCTGGGCGTCCATCGACCATAGAGTGGGACTCTTTACAGGTGATTGCCTGTCACGCGGATCGACTCACGGAGCAACACGCGTTTATCCTGTTTCCACAAGTTTCTCACTCGGCCTGCTCCTCTTAAAATCGCCGGAAGCAAACGACGACGCAGGCCGTGCGAATGCGGTACTCGAGCTACGGAGGAAAAACTAATTGAAGCGGCCTATCAACTCAGCAGTACAAGTAGACTATTAAGCAATGGAGATTTGAATGTTCGCATATCTTTAGACTGGCAAAGGAATCACTGTTTCTTAATACTGGGGAGCCCTTCACCTTTGCTGTAAGTAAAAAAAATACGACACTAGTAGAAGCAAATTGAACTTTGCGTATTATTTTTAATTGTTAAATAGAACTTTAGTTAGTGGCTTCTTTATTTTATCTTTCGAGTTCCATTTTTTTCAGAGAATTGAGTACGTAATTGCTCTGTCACATGATTTGTATGTTAGTTGTACAAGCAGAAATTGTAGGAAATTTCCAAGCGCACTGTTTCAAGTATTAGTCGTACTTTGAAGACTGTTTCTTTGTTAGATACACACACGTATCTTTGTGTAAACCTCACCGAACTCAAGGAGTCCATATAAGCCTGGCACTTACTGCGATTGATCAGGCGACGTATGCATCTATGCAGCATTACTCAGAATAGTAGTGGTGGTCCTTGAACGGTCCTTGAATTTCAGAATCGACACATTTAATTTCCTATAATTTCCTTTAGAACAATATTCGAAAAAGGTGTTTATCACACTAGCAATCCTCAGCTCCACGACGTAGCCAGTAGTCGATAAAGGTGTCTTCTAGGATGCAAATACATGTGCTAGATACACACACAGAAATATGTCTATTATCATTATTATCTGCCTGGCCCATGAAAGTAACCTTAAAGTTTATGTTGGATATTTCGGCCGGATTTCCTTGAACATTTCTGCCAGCCATGAATACCTCTATCGCCCGTATGATCGTCCTTGTCGTCAGACTGCATTGAAGATGCATAAGAGAAGATGCCCTGCAGGATCTATTCACTTATGCAAATAGCTATGCAGAAGGACACCCTAAGTAAACTGAGTCCACGTAAACAAACTGACAAGCGATAATCTGGTAAAACTAGAATAAGGGAATAATTAAACAAGAAAAAGAGATACTATCGGAAACATTTTTAGGACCAGTTGGTAGCATCATTTACAAGATTTTCCGAAAAGGTCGTTATTGGTTGTTTTCAAAGCCAACTACGTACGATTGGATTTTTTTTAATAATTGTTGTTTATTCCAATGGCCGGCTGAAGAAAACTATTGTCTATTTAGTCTCATTTCGTTTAATTCTGTAAATAATGTAGTCCCACTTGACGTTCCAGCATCTGCACATGTCAGTCATGCAGAAAGGAAAAAAATCAGGAATTAGAATGCTATTGTACAGTTATATCTCCGGCTTTTTAGTTATAGGTGACTTAGCTGCGCGTTTAAAAAAGATTTTGACAAGCGGACGAATGTTGCAGTGTTTGCGGAAAGTCCTGCCGCAAGTAGGATTGGCCTGAAGGCGGTATCCGTTTAGCTTGACATTGACGTGCAGCGCTAGTTCGAGAGGGAAGATGGTACACGTCGGAGACGAAACGCTTGGCTGCTGTCTGGACAGTAAAGGCAGTAGCTGATACTAGCCACCGACAGTAGCGTGCTGAAATACCTGCATAGAATCTCTCTGCCTGGTTAGTCTGATCGGGCTTGAAGATGTTAGAATATGATTTCAATATATAGCACCAGAGAGGCACGGCAAACCGTAGCTATCGCCCCTAAAAGTGGCAAAATTCCACAGAAATTACAATACCGACTCTGGATCGCTTGTGGCGACCACGCACTAATAGATTGGCTAGGTTGTCTTGTCGTTGAAAGATAGAAAGGCCAGCCAATTTTTAGTACTAGAAAGCACGCTGAACCATTCAGGGCCTCGGGGCCTCTAGCTGGTTTCTCCGCGAGCAGTCGAGTATTTGTTTTCTGAAATTAAGGATATTTAAGTTTAATCGGCTCATCTTTCTATTTATATATCTATAGAGAAGAATATTTCAGCGAAGATATAGGTTGTATCGGCAGTTTGTCAAAGGACAAGACCAAGCAATGAGCGAGGCCAGCCTTAGATGTCTATAAAACCGTCGATGCCTCCTCTCGCCAGGGTAGGCATGGATTTTATGGAGCCTTTACACGTGTAGGAAAAATGCTAATAATTATAGACTGTTACGCCTGTTTCGTTCACCTTTTCTAGTTGAACAATTGACACAACGAGCCCCGGTAAGGCCCTTTCTACTCTTTAGGACCGATATAGTGTCATAGGCGCCGTTTACATGGATAACGTATATTGCTTTCGGGATCGGTGCGTCCAACAGCATTTGGCAGGTTTTCGCCATAATAGAGCCACCGTAGCCTACCTGCAACCAAACAGGCTAGTAGAGCGGACGATCCATTTGGTCACGAAGAGCTTACTAGAAGCGTTTAGCCGAAGTTACTGTCAGCCTAAACCCCCGGGTGTTCTGTATTTAAGCAGCAACAGGAGGCCCGTCTCTCCAGCGGAGATGAATTCCAGAAACGGTAACCCGTCCGCGTCAAACGTTCCGGCCCAAAGAGCCCATTGTTCTGCACTTCCCACGGCAGTAGTCTAACACACTCCGGAAGCCGCTGCCTAGATTAGAACTTCGGTGTTAGCGTCAAGAGGCAGGTCATGCAGTACATATATCGCTCACGCAGCCAACCTAGGAGATATCACGAAAGATTAGGCATGGGATGAAGGCATTCCGTCCGATGGCGTGTTTGAGTGAAACGGACGCACCAAGTATATAGTCACAATAAATGTATTTCCGGTTCTGGCCGGTAGCGGATGTATAATACCTCATAACCGACCAGTTAGTCGCTAGTCGTCAGCAGCCGACTCTTGCCATAAGTACAATATACGCAATATATATTATATATGCACTGACAAGGTTCGACATAATGTACGTTCTATGCATGCTGGAAGTTCGATATGCGCAGTTGAATCTACAACAATGACCTGAACGGTTTTACATCTTGTCTTGCACGCGGGCTGAAAGGTATATGAAAATGATCATTGCAGAAGTCCTCGATGGACTTTAACAGAGGCCGTTGAGTAGAAAAGTATAAGAAGTGTACAGTGGAGAAACGACGATCTGCTAGAATCCTTGTTAATATTTTGGAGCAGAACCTTTCGCGCTTTCAAAATCCCCTACGTTGTCAGCTTGTAGTAATGCCATTGTTATGTCCGTTGATCGGATTGAACGCTGGCTTTAAAAAGCACAATACTGAGTTTTTTATATAACGGCTGAATGAAAAAACTTTCCCTTATTAGACCCTAATCTAGTTCGTAATACCTTGAGGTTCGCTATTTGTAGGCTAACGGCTTCCACTTCTACTTTTCACTAGACGAGAACGGTTTTCACCTTTGATTTAGGCCACAACTTTTATTTGTACATAACGGATAGGCTCCTGACGTAGTTGCACAATTAATACTTATAATACTAGAAGTAGTCAATCTAATTTTTTGCCGTGAAAACAATGCAATAAGGAATATGTAAGCCGAAGAGTCTGGTTTAAGCGCCGCCGTTTAAGAGCAATGTATGTATGTATGTAACGAATACATCGACATCAAGTCGCAAAATCTTCACCCCCTGATGCTTCACTTGAATTATTACCCTTGATAAATAGTTAGTGTTAGTAAATTTAATTAGCTTTTCCGTATCCGTATGTTCACGTCTGATTAGTACTAGCATCGAGATCTATTGTGGCACCAAAGTAGACCCAAACGAATCTGCGATACACAACCTATCACATGGAACAGATATTACTCCACTAAA
Source organism: Varroa jacobsoni (assembly GCF_002532875.2). Taxonomy (NCBI): domain Eukaryota; kingdom Metazoa; phylum Arthropoda; class Arachnida; order Mesostigmata; family Varroidae; genus Varroa; species Varroa jacobsoni. The sequence continues at coordinate 60,143 of NW_019213357.1, read as the reverse complement.
AATCATACTGTACCAAAATAAATAAATAGTAGTGCCAACTCGTTTTACGACATGTAAAAATCTATGTAATAATTATCGTATTATGTAATAATTAATTTATTCAATTGCTATAACAGTATATATACATCGACATGTTTGTTACGTTTTTCAACTAGATGTATCATCGGGAAGAACTCTCCCAAGACAATACGACATCATCTTTGTTTTTCTTTTTGTATATTTACAAAGGTGATTTGTCCGTTGGATACTGTCCAGCCTTTACAACACGAGCGAACTCAGACCGTTGTTTCACTAGTGTTCGTGCTAGGGATGTCTAGGCTGAAAAATAAGCAAATAATAAGTAGGTTATTAAATAAAAACACATGTTTGCATTAGATTTATTCTAATTTTTGTCAAAATGTTTTCACTTCATAGGGGCTAACGGAGCTTTATTCTCGCATGTCACAAAAAAGTAATTGTAGTTTTTCTTTCCGGATTACTTTCGAATCGCATCAACAAGTTATCGATCTCATTGCGACTATTTTTTTTTATCGATCAGTCACTTTTCAGATCTGTTCTTCAATCCCAGATCAAAAAATGTTCAGATCCGGAGTTGGGGAATTTGTTTTTGACACCTCCACGTTGTCCTCTATATATTATTAATTTGGTTTTCCAGTGCTCGGAAAAGGCGGTGATCTGTCGGCGCAAGGTCTGCAGAATAAATTGAGTGCAGAGAAACCTCCCACTGAAATTCTTGCAGGGTGGCCTTAACGACCTTTGCTATGTGTGACATTAATCATGGGCAACGCTAAGTTTGCCTGATTTACCGATTTTTTTCTATCGGAAAATCCGCATGTAATAGGTGCAAAGCGAGATATTCAGTAACAATGGTAAAGCGTGTTTTCTTGCACCCTTTACTTAGTTTACGGGGTACAGATGCCCGGTTTAGGGAGGTTTTAAGTAAATCTCATCGAGTCATCGACCCAGATAGTCAGTCAATTGGTGCGTAATATATCTTCGGTGTCTCATCCAGATGCCGTCTTTAAACTCAGCATGATTCATCCTCTCACGCGCGCAGTTCATATTCTACAAAGTACGAATATGGCTGCGTTCGCATGTTTTCGACGTCAATGATTTTTTTTTCATTTGAAACGGCCATATTTCGAGTTTTAACTTAAAAAAAAACCATTCCGTTTAGCAAACAGACGTACTTCACATTATCGTCGAAAGAAGGCGCTCTTGCGTGGTGTATAGATGTGACCAAATAAAGGGACACGCAAAGAAAAGCGGAACATTTTAAAAACCTCCACTGCCTTTTAGCCAACCCAATACACCGTTGAATCCATTCATTTGTTATGCTTTTCATAGCTTTTTTATGCCATATCATGTTAATAGCATATTCTAGAGGCACACGGTTCTCCATATCAATACACCCAAAACTGATAGCTACGTAGAACTTACCTTTGGTTGGTTTCAGCTATATTTTGATAGTCAGGCTCTTTGTAAGCACTCATCGCATTGATGTTGCCTCGGGCCTCTGAGGTGGCGTCTGCCTGCCGAATATTAAAATTTCCAAGTAAAGGCCGCATTAACTGTTCATTTTCGGGGCCGGTGTCCTCCTGTTCCATTGGGAAATTTGACGATAATAATAATAATAATTAGTAATTAATCAACTATTGTGTTATATTTTACTATATTAATCAATGTATACTTTCGTCAATCTTAGGTTTATGGCTTTGATATTACCAAACGACGATAGCTAGCCTTAGAATTCCAAAAACTTGTCCTAGTTCCAAAAACCAAGTAGAGAGTTTTATGTCCGAACAAGCGAATACACAGGAATTGGTCTGAATAGTAATGAAGGTTATTTAGAGAACGGTTCGTCACGGTCACATTGTGCTGCTGGTGGACTCGAACCTTAGGGAACAAAAATACAATTACGTGCCATGTCTTCGAGAGGCAGTCTGTGCAGGAAGGGTTTAAATAAACGTCTCTCTCAAAATATACTATGGAAATCCAATGGATTTGTTGAAAATCAGTTTACTAAAAAATACAAAAATATATCACTTGGCCTGAAATAATTATGGTGTCGCTACCTTATCACGACGTCCAATAGAATTTAGGTTAGGCTCTATTTGGCGCAATAGTTTGGGTGTAAGCGAAAAAATCATTCGTGATCGGTAACCAAATCGCAGAAAATCGGTAAAGGTAGTTTATTGTAAACTTATAAAACAGGCAGAAAAAATGTACAGGATCAGCTAAAATCGAGCATTTTTTCCCACGCCGCGAACTCCGCCTTTAATATAGAGAAAAATCTGTATAGGGTTTTTCAGTCTTCTTCTAATGTCTGCTATGATACTAATTAAATTAGCTTTCTCTTGTTCGTTGTCTTGGGTTTGTCTACGTCTAATTTAGTACACAATGCATTCGGTCAAAGAAAAAGTCCTCATTTTTAGTACTACTGCCACCGTTTCGTGTGATTCCCATGCGGAATGATAGCTACTTAACAACACGATATTAAACATTTTTAAGGTTATTTTTAAGTTAAACGCAGTGTAATAATAGCTGACGTAGAATAATAGAAACGACCACGATTGTCACTTAATAGTTTTATTAATACTATGTCTTAGGTAGGAGAAATACAGGTTTCAAAAATACTGCTTCCATATTATCTATCTAATCCAGGCCACATGAGACGATGCCCTGAATTTATATGTTTTTACTGAAGACCTGGCAGCGCCATACAGGAATTGTTTCACATTGTAGCCCAGAACATTTGCAGTATGTCGTTACAGACGGTAAAAAACTACAATTTTGTTAATATTAAGAAAAATTATCGGTTTACTTAAAAAAAACTGGGCGCTTAATATTCACTCAGGTAGAAAGCATGTCTGTAGCTACGTCCGGCCAATGAAAGTACCTACTTTTTTACGATCGTTTACCAAAAGGCAAGCTAACTAACATTTCACTACTGATCTAAAAGATATCTCAGTTTTACCTGTAGAGGTGACGCTGTGACATCGGTAAGTTCAGCTAATAACTGATGTCCTTCTCCAAGATTGTACAAGTTAATTATTCCCAGTTGCACCTCATCATTTGTAAATTCGACATGCTGTCAAATAAATACGACGCAAAATTTGAGTGAAGATTAGAATAGAATAAAACAAATATACATCACAGCTGACTAAATTATGTATTTATCTAGAATAGTATAGATAAAAACATTTGTACATTGTAGTTTCCGTTGCTTTTCTGCGAGGCCTTTTCCGTGAGCTGTAGATGAAACATCATTGGCGAGTCATGTCCTGCACAAGTGGCTGGCATCTTGTGCTCTACATTTCTGATGCCCTCCTGTAACGGCAGGGATATTATTATTAGATAGATCTATCATAACACAGATGTGTGCCATTATGTAAAATCAGAAATTTCAATATTTCATATTGACTCATTCACTGCTGAGTTTCATTGAAGCTCAATGAATGTAGTAGGGTCAAAACAAATTGTTTTTTAGTTTACATATCGTATTCTGGCCTTTTCGTACACTTTAATGTATATGTATATTAGTATTAGGCGGGTACCAAACGTGGAACTTAAGGTGAAGTTAAAAATGGCGCACCTTATTTTGTGATATGATAGGAATGTAGATCGATACTTACAAAACAAATAATAAAGAATGACTGGGGACCAAAGATCTCATATATGTGAATATATGAGTTATGAGGGGCAACTTAGTGATGCTGCTAACATGATGTAGGAAAGCAGAAACTAACGTACCATGACTAACATACGCTAACATATCCGCCCAATTTCGGTACTTAGTCCCAGATTTGGTGCGCTATTTTCTGTACTATCAACTACAATTTTAATACATGGAAAAGCCTCGCATTAGCTACGCGATGATTCGAGCTTATACGGGATCGCTGGCGACGCAAATGATGCCATAAAATACTTTGGCGACCTCTTGAAATTTGTCTCATCGCCTTAAACTTACTAAGAAGTAAAAATGTAGCCAATTTAATAAAAGGCATTTGATGTCACACTATTCTCACCTAATTCGAGCTTCGACCCCTCCGCCACAGCCGTTTCGAACCGAAATTTTGATTCGACAGGCTGACTGAACACCCTGTCTTGGTTTTTTAACTGCTGGACAATGAATTATTTCATACAATCATCACAATTTCGCCGTACACGTACAGCTAAGCTACTAACAACTTTTGCCTAATTCTCCTTGTGCAAAAATAGAGTACAAACTTACAAACGAGGAGCACGCACATGTAAGAACTATATAATTCCTAATTAACCCCCTCGAGTTTCATAGGGAGGTGATAACGTACGACAGATACGAACATATAGAACGATAGTCGGTCGATAGTGTGTCACTCGTCCGATAAACGCGATCCGTATGGTTGAACGCGATCACCGTTGAAGAATGCTATATAGCGTAAGAAAAGATGTTCATCTATAGCTAACGGTCGTTCGATCGCATGACTTACTCGGTGCTGGGTCTTCCTATTTTTTTGGTGATGATCTGATTCTGTTCGATGCTGATAATATGTTCCAGCAAAAACCAATATATTAACGACAAGCAGAGAACAGCCGACGGCTATCGTGATGAACAATGCCTTCGAATAGGGTCCCGAAGCCAGACTCTCGAGAGACAGCATAATCTGGTCCAACGGCGTTGAAACAGTCGCGCTGTTGCCCGACGGGGACTCCGAAGGAGGCATGGGCGAGGATACTGGAGCCATCAACGCAGGATCTACACTCATTAGGTATAGAAAATGTCAGCACAGTGTGGGTTATTATAATATTTTTACTGATGGTAATGACTAGGAAGCAAAACTGAAGAAAGGTAAGCGAAAACTATTAGCGTAGCAAAAAAGGCGCCGTATTAATCTTTTATTGAAAATGACTGGCCAGTCTTACCGAAAGCTACGCGTCGTGGTTGTATCGATTGTTGAGGCTGCGATGTCGATTGTAGCGTGACGAGAGAAGGTAACCGGAATACGAATGGGCTCTGCGAAAGCGGATAACCGCGGGGAAAAGTGAGCCCCTCCGAGGCATCATTGTTTCCTTTTCGATTTTCACTGATGTCTAGCTCGTCGTCACCGACCATTACGAGAGTACCGTTACTATCAACGATGTCGGGCCGATGCAGCGCAGGTATGAGTCGATTCCACAATGACATTCGATGAGCCTCGAAATGTTGTAGTGAACGTGGTTTGGTATCTGTGCGCAGATATAAGGAGAAGGCTAAAGATTGACACAGCTAAATATGAACAGCGACTCCGGAAGTAACGAAATGGAGTTAGTTGACGAATTTAAGAGATAAATGAATCGTCAATTTTTTGGTTACGATTGCGAACGTAAGGCCTTTTGTTTAAGAGCCGGTGAAACTAGAGGTCGTGCATTAGGCCAACCGTCACTTACCAACTAATAGATAGATTCCATGCACGGACTCGTACGGTGGCCAGGAGATTTCCTCGGTGACTGGTCGAGATGGTCGCACCTGAGTTACCGTTTCAAACGTCTCGATCGTGCTCGAATTTGGCTGTCTGCTCAGGCGTGGGACGCATAAGTACATACGTAAATCTGTACTCGCTAAATGTTTCTGTATATCTATATATATATATATATCTATATGTTGTAGCATGTTCATGCAGAAGTACGTCTTCAGCGCTAGTGTGATATGCTGGCTGGTGGTGTTGCGTATTCCTGGTCAAAAAACGTCATGTCTAGCTTCCGATTGTTTTGCTGATCCACGGACCTACATATGGCTATATATATTTGCGTGTACTGTCTACTTTATTTAAACGCTCACCCTGTCCGTAGGAAATTGCTGATATAGTTGAGCATGAGCTCAGAGACTTGCATATCCTGACGGCTGTAGTTGACACTAGGGAGCGCATCAAGTAGCGGCACCCCAAGAAGGAAATTAAACGCATCTTCTGCCCCCGGCGTACAGGTATACAGATGACTATAATCGCAGTTGCTGCTCTGATACGAAAATACGAATAGATGCGTTGAGCGCTGAATTTTGCTACAAACAAATAGAAAGAGGGAGATAAAAGGAATCGTGTTTATGATAATAATACTCATTTTCATTCATTATATATTTTCACCGCAGTGCCATTTCCTTCTGAATCTTACCCAGTAGCTGTTAGATGGGAGTGTAGCGCCGTGACCTCAATTGCAGGCGCTACGACCGTCGAATCTGATAAAGCGTCAGCGGTATCTTGAAGTATATCAAGCGTCGACGACTCACCCCGGGACCAATTCGTATACTCATTCGACACTGAAAACAATATCTCGTTTTGATGGTACACAAAAAGATTGCGAATCAACGTTCGTAGGGTCTTCTCTTTAAAAGAGAGCTGAAAGAAAGCGGATACGAGTACAGTTACGAGGAGTTATGTTAGTTTCCGTAAATCTAGGTTATTTCTAGACTCTTTGTTACAAGAAGTTTTCAACAAGTGAAATTGATCAGGATTTCCAATCGTATTAGCCTAATATTTAAGTGCTGATTTGAAGTCTCGAAAAAAAAAAAAAAAAACAATGTCGTTTGAATTCAACAGTACGGTTGTAGTGAGGTTGATAAAATTACGTGCTTTTTGCTGTCCACACGCTTATTGCAAAGGTTAATTTTGACATTTACATGGTACGAACAAATGTGCACTAGAGGGACTGCTCTTTTCAATCTGTCTTGTTCTTGACGATTCTCCGATACGTACTTCGATTCCATGAACACGCTGGTAGTCATTAAACAGTTGTAGACTTTCCCATTTAGTAACGCCTACGACAAGGTCAATTTGTGAAAATGGTATCTGGCGTCCCTCTGGATGTGACGCCTCGTACACATCTATAGGGACCATATCTCCATCCGGGGTGGGACCGAATGGCCCGCAAAGGTGATCCGGTACTTGAAGAGTTAACGAAGCTCTTACAAGCTCTTCGACAGGACTCTCCCTGAAACACTCCATTGGTGATTCTAATGACGAACTAGTACGTTCAGATTTGCAGCCCAACGCTCGCGCCAACAGCAATGTCTGTTCTGGTCCGTCAGTGCAAACGGCCCATGAAGATAACGCACTACCGCCAACTAGCACTAGGCGCCGTAGCAAATCTGGAATTAAGTAGCAGAGGTGTAAAGCTCTGATTAATATAATAAGTGTTCATTGTATCGTCCATTAGAGCATAGTATAGTTAAGTTGTACGTAATTTTTAGTAATTGCAGTACACGCTTGGTTAAGCGACCACACATAGAGCCGCTAGCGTTAACTCGGCAAAAAATGATACTGCTGACTTTTAAGCTTTGCAATTATTTAGCCGCCATAAGTCATTCGACTCCGTCGGACTCGGTGGAAAAAAAAAGTGGGTCAACAACACCCTTTTTGAGATAAATGTACCCAGAATCGCTTAATCACGATTTAATTAATTGAATAGTTAGTGACGTTTACTTGTAGCCAAAACGTTCAATAAGTAGATGTGCGTGCATCTGTTAGACCGGCTATCGTAGAAATGTATTTAAAACTTTATTTAGGACAGTAGCCTTGGAAGAAACTATCTATTTTATGGTTGAAGTTATTTAAAATCCCACATTTGCTAACTTGATGGTGGTAGCTTCGGCCGTTTGAAACAAGCTCATGTAAAATTCAATCAATCCATTGTATCTCAGCTCTGTCGAGCCAAATATATTTGCCTTTGTTTATCTTCGTTTACTTCCCTTAAATCCAACTTGGGGTGTTGATGTTAAGCTTTGCGTTACATTACGAATGGCAAATCGTTAGCATTACTATCTCGTGAATAATACGAAGAAATAGAGAATGAGAATTTAAAAAAAGTTCAATGTCTCCTTCTGCATTACCTTGTCGATGAATACCGCTCCATGCGTTTCAGTGTGTTCTCGCTCATATTTATGTATGCGTATATAGTTTTGATTTTTCCGATATACTGTTGGCTGTACTTACCGGCAGCTCGTGCGTTAATCGCTAACAGGTGTGCCATGGCAGCGGCACGTCCTGCTCCCGCTAAGGTCACTTTGTCCCGGTCACCCCCAAATGCTCCTAGATTGGTTCGTAGCCAGCGTAAAGCGATCAACTGGTCTTGAAGTCCCACATTTGAGAACGACGAAGGACTACCTGAAGACAGAAAACCTACACAACGAAAAGGTCGAATAAGAAAAGGTGATCACGCCAGCGGAGAAAACCACTCATCATCATCACCACCGGTCCAACATCGACAGCAGGCCCACAAGCCCTTTATGGCACCATGGCCATGATCGAATGGCGTTTATAACCTCAACAGAGATCTAAGCAGTCACGACCTTTGTAGGAGTGAGGTAATCAAATTAGCGTTTTAGACGAGTATTTGATAAGAAGTGGCAGATGTCATTGCGTTTTCCGGATGTGCTGGTCAATTAGTGTTGTGCTTTTAAACCCGGAGTTGGTCTCTTGGTGTGTCCCTGTGTTCAGTGTAATAACGTATTGATAACGATCATGAAAAGGTAGTATGTCGTAAAAATGGTACGAAATTAAGAAGTTCGTGTATGTTAGAATGTCTGGTGTAATTTTTTTACTCTTCGGTTTTGAAAGAGAGCTCAAGTTCCAAAATGAAGACTAATAAAATAAGGTTCGGTGCTGTTCACTTCAAATAGTTTTAGTTATACGTCTACTGGCAGAGTTACCACGATTGCCGTTAGCCAGATGAAGATGACTGTGACATCGATAACTGCGATAAAAATCATTGCAAACTTCAAATATAGCAGTCGAGCATAGTTCTCAAGCATCGTTCAAGTTTTATTCATAGACTAAGCAAACTTAACAGTCTAGCTGTGTTGTGACGTTTGGCTAACTTACCGAGGACTCCGAGCCGATAGTTAATAGAAACTACAATTACATTCGAATAGGCAGCCGTTAATGAGCCATCTACATGATTTCCGCTGCCCCACGAATACGAGTCACCCGCCGATAACACTACCAGAACTGGCAATTGACGACTTTCCGACATCTGCAACGCTGAAAAATGAACAATGCGTTCATGCTATCTATCAGCCGAGCGCCCAGCTTTCGTTAGACGAATCCATTCATCCATTATAGCTGACCCTTCCAGTCATCTTATTGCACGTCTTAAATTTAAATTCACAGCAGATGCCTTAAGGATTATACGAGTATAATACGATCTAGCGCTGTTATCTACACTGGATCGCGCGAACGTGAGGCATCGAAGTCACTAATAATCCTCGATAGTGGAAGACTTAGACACTTTTCCACTACACCGCGACTTATCATATACGATTAACATGTGTGTCGGCCACTCGGAAATCGAACTGTTATTTATTTTTTTTTTTTTTTTTACAAGATTGTTCTCTAAGCCTATAAGTATAATACCATATCAATCACACTCACTTGCTGGGACATAGATGTTGAGGTAAAGGCAGTCCTCACTCTGATGGCTTCCATCGACAACAGACCTCATCTTACGCAGGTAGTTAAGTCGTGCGGTGGACATTCGGGCGCTGAGCTGTTCCTCGCCGCCGGATATATTTGGGAAGGCCTGTATGCACGAGGGAGGCATCTTGGTTAGTTCGCGTTCCCCTTCCCAATTTGCGGGCGGCTGTGGTGGGTGAAAGCGTAGTCGACCCGTTGGCGGTGCAGCGTACGGGACTCCGAGGAACACTTCGACGTCCCGAAGCCTGGTGCTCACCGTGACCGGCGATCGAACGGAGAGCACTCGGCCTCGTAGAACTCCCTGTGCCACTTGCACCGTGCGGATACTTTTGTTCCAACTCAGCCAGTGCGGAGGTAGATAGGAAGAGGTTGACCCGCTGCTTGATCCGAAGCTAAACGAGGTGCTAGTGCCGCCCAACCCGCTGCAGATGTCACCAAATAGAAGCAGGGTAAAGACGAGTAATAGACGGATACTGTTGCAGCCACTGATCAGGGCTCTAGCCCCCGTCTCAGAAACTGAGGCGCGGGCTGGCAGCCAAGGAAGTAGGACTGCGACAGGACCGAAAAGCATTTTCAGGCATCTAGCCTCCATCCGGTAGCGACGACATAATGACGCGACTGGTGAATCACCAGTGCGACGCTTTGTCGAATATTCGGCTGTGAAGATGTTCAGTCCTCGTGTACAGCGGTGATTGTCGTTGAAAACGCTGAAAGAAAAGAAAAATCAATAAAGAAGAACGGTTAATGCTATAATCAAGAACATAACAGAAAACTAATTATAATCTGATAATACATTGAAAGGAAGTATTGCTGTAATACGGTTTCCTTTAAGAAAGCAGTTCTGAGTCGTGAATTTATCTGGCGAAGGACATAGGGAGACATTTATGAGAAATCTTTTTTTTTTTTTTTATAGGTGTATCTTAGACCAAAAGCAAGAACAATTTCTATTGTAGTTAAATAAATGCCTTCACTCAAACTTTTTGCAGGTTCAGCTGTGGGTGATATAGTTATTAGACTTGGGAAATAAAAAGCGAAGCAAACATATATAGTTATTATCATTCTACAACACAACCGAGCTTTCTGCTTTAAAAACGGCTCGACATGTTGGTACACGACAGCAGTGTGTCTTCATATATCTAATATCATTTTGCTTGACTATTAAGGTGTGCCACACGCGAGAAATTTCATTACGTTACTGAGATTGCTGCCAACGTTACTGGTAACACAGTAGTCGCAGCTATTTTGACCAATCAAGTGAGATAGAGTAGACTCATCTCACGTTTACGCGCGCACAAACGAAGACAAGCGTGTGTTGAGAATAGATTGCCTTGGCTTCCACGGACACAGACGATCTAAGCGCAAAAAACCTGTAGCGCTGTGGCGTACCTCAAATTTGTCTGAAATCTCGGCCCAGCGCAAAGGCTCTCCCTATCTACTGCAAGCCAAAGGACCAGGCACAGCGCCAGGTTTAAAAAAAAAAACCTTTTATGTGCCTGGTGGACAAGCTAGCGAGCTTGTGCTGATTTTAATTTGGCGTTGGGCCAAAAATCCCAAAAGATACACTATTCCAGGGAGGGAGGCAAGCAGCCGTCTTTGTTCCGCACGACGTGAATACGTTGGAACACGTCTTTTTTTAGAAATGTATATCCCTTTTGTCGCTTACGCCGGCGCATTTGTTCATTCCGCTGTGTGTGGATTCAATTTGCGATGCGTTTGGCACCAGTGGATGGGCCCAGTTCCTTTCCGGCCTCTAGTCCCTCTGTTTTTCAATCGAAATGGTTTCTTTGACACTCGGTTTTTGAAATCGGCGTTTACCGCTTTTTTACTGGGCGCTCATCACTTACGACTGGGCCAGTGAGTGTGAACGGTTCTGAAGGGGGTAGGTGCGAGCTTTGCCGCCTTCGAAGGCGTGCGGAGGGCAAGTCTTTGAATAAAGTCGTTTACAGCATTAGCGATTGACGCCATTGGAATGTGCACGAGGTAGACCGTTGGTCTCAAAGGCTCCTCCTACCTAAGCATTTCAAAAGTCAAATGTAAACACACTGCGTTGTTTGTACCTTTAATGTTCTTTTGATTCTAAATGCAGCGTAAGTAGTCTAGGGCGTTATCGTACAGGCAGTGACGAAAAATTCGACGTTCTCTGACAGAAAATAACTGCTAAATGGAATCAACTAATCTATCTGTATGTTGATGAAACTGTTGCTTTACTCAATTTAACAACTGCATTCGTAGAACTAAAATAAACTTCTATTGCACCATAAGAGAACATCTTAAACATAGCTTGTGCGTTATAAGAAACCGAACATTGTTATTGATCTTGACACAAGCCGCATGACGTTATTTGTAGCGCATCGTCTCTTAGGGCCGAAAAACGTAATCCTCTCATATTAAAGCTATGGGAAAGTAGATTATAATTCTGATGAGAACGGAGTTTACTACAATTGTGTTAATGGCCGGTAATGCTCATTGGGTTTATATCACGATGGATATTTAAGTGATCAGGGGGCCGATGTGTAATAGTCAGCAGCGAATGGAGGAACTTTTTATATTATTATTATTGTAGGGTAATTCGTGATGACGACTTGATTCCAGACAATTTGGCAGGTTAGTGTATGGTAATCGATATATAAATGTTTATTTTCAAAAGGAAAAGTTGTATAGGGCCCGGAATGATAGCAACGGCTACCATGTGTATTTTAATAGAGTTTGCCTGAAACAGCGTCTAACGAAAGTACCTAACATATCTGTTGCCAGCAGTGTCGGCTATACACAATGATGCATTTATCGTGCTAGCCTTTTCTCTTTCGACTAAGTTCTTTTAGCACATCCCAACCAACCTCTACGGCCAGCAGTTATTAAAGGCCTATTATACTGGAAACAGCAGAGAGCCATACTTGATGTCTTGTATACTTCATATATGTAACCCATGGGAAGTCCTGCATGTGGGCGGTACAAAAATAGCATGGCGACCTTGAAAGCTCATCGAGGGTTAAATTAGTAGTTCGCAAGTCAGGCCTATTGCACGATTCGAAAGGTTGAGCTCTGGTAGTAGCGAGCAAACGAAGTTACAATAAATAGGGTAATGCAGCTGAATGGTTGAGTTACTATCTGTAGGACAAATTCTCACATATCCCGTGAGATCTTAGTGGATAACGTATTTGCGTGCTAATATTGCGCAGTCAGTGTGGTCTAGGTCCGAATCCGGGCGTAGACACACTTCGTCTCCTGCTGAGAGTGAGTCGTCTGATGCAACTATGCCTAATGGCGATACCGGACATAAAAACTTGAAACACAAAAACACATCGAAAACCGGCGTCCTCAGCGTCCATGTAATAATACTGTTAGTATTGCAGGCTTGATAAGATTCGACTGGTAGAGATTAGATGTTAACTGGCCGGCTGCAAAGGAGTATATACAACCAGTCGGAACCGAAAGTTCATAAATCGTAACTGTTTATTTTCTGCGTCTATTTCATACGACCATGTTATCGGACGGAACACCTTCATCCACCGCTCAATGTTTCGGGTACCCCAAAGGTCTTTTCGACGTCCCATCCAGGGATGAATTTGAGCAGCAACTTCCAATATGTGGGAGTCGTAAGAAAACGGCCTCTCCGGTCGGAGCGTTTGATACGAGAAGGTTGCTGTATTCGCGCACTCGCTTCTATTAACGAGGCCGACCATAGATATCTCTCCGCGGTTTAGATACAGAATTTCTTTTCTCATTTGGAAATATTGGCTGACCAGGAATCTAGTAGCTTGTTTGGCAGCACGACCTCAAATCCGTAAAGAAAATTAAATGGAATTCCGTTTAGGGCTTCACTAACGGTAGTATGTATCGTGAGAACTTCTGCAAGCGTTGTAGCGACGGAGGAGCCCGGCACTGCCAGCAGACTCACGGAGGATGCTTCGTGACCGTGCAGATCGTTCGCTTCACCACTCCATTCGTTTCTGGGTGGACCGTGGTGGCCCTCAGTGTTGTTCGCCGCTGTATACTGCCAGACTTAACGGCCCCGGAAAGGACTTACGTAATTCGTAATGAGAGCTTCTATCGTTCCACACCACCGTTCTGAGGGACGGAAAAGGTCTTTATTATGCCCAGGAAAAGGCGAACCAAACCAAATCAACAGTTTCTATTTACCAGTACGAATAAAATCGTCTTTTCCGAGACATGAAACGACTTTTTAAAATCCATGTTTACCTTGGCGGAGGGACGCGCCGGTGATTCTATGAGCGTTTGGAGCAGACGCCTTTCCCGACCTGGTTTAAATTTCTAGCGAATGGCACAGCTTCAAGCGTACTTCCGGGTCGTCGCCAGACGCTTCGCTCCGCGAAGTAATGGATTATCGATCGGTGAGCGGTCTCGGTAAAGCACAGATGGTTTTAGCAGCAGACTGTAAATACCGCCGATTAGTAGTTCACGGAGAATCGCTGCAACCTCGTGGCCCAAAACTGTACAGCCTAGGTCTCCGCAGTAGAAACCGCCCGGTCCTTCCATCCTGCAAAGGCAACTCAATCTGGCCATTCCACTGGAGCATGGCCACCAATGGAATCCCCGCCGATGCTCTGCAGGCAATCCAGTGCCCGTTCTGTGACTTTTCTTCCTCATTGCCTCTTTGCGGGGTGTTGTCATTTTAATGACTTTGGCGATATCAGCTGGCCGTGCTTGGCTGTCAAAGGGAAATAAGAACGACTTGACACATGCTAAGGCATGAAAATTTCTACAGCGTTCACAATGCAAATCGACGATCGAATACGCAAAAAACTAATCTGAAAGTATTCCCGTTTGCGACATGATCACGTACAGCGTTAGTACGACAACTTGTGGGACTACGTAGATCTGGAGAACTGATCACACCTTATAGTGGTCCTTTAGCCTTTTGATCCAGGCTCCTGAATCCGAACACTGTACGACGTCGGGTTCGCAAAGGATTTCGCTATTTTTCTTATATTCCTCCTTATATTATTCTTAAAAAAAAAAAAAATAAAAAAAAAAACCCTATGGCTGTAAACAAGTTTTAGTGCGTTCCAGAGAGCTTGTTGGGCCAGATGAACGTCTGCTTTCTCATCTTTTGCTGCTCGAAGAGTTCACACGTCATACAACACGTTCCTATGGTTACTATCGGACTGTAGCTGAGCGTCTCGCTTCCTACAACCATTTAGCAAGATGGCTGCTGTCACACACCAACGCTTCGAGCCTATCAGCTTGCTGCAGACTCTTCGAGAGCTAGCATGTTAAGTTGTTCATGTTCTCTTCGGTTCCACTGCTGCCAATAAACTGACAGCAATGGCAAGGTCCGACCGATGGAGACTAACGGTGGATTGCCTGGAGTAACCGCCTAGGAGGACTCGAAATACATTTATTGTAGCTGTACACTTCGCGTGTCCATTCTAGTACATAAAATAATCAAACAAAACGGTTCGGCCGCATATCGAAACGAAGACCTTTATACAAATTTCCCTGAGCGATTACGTAAATCTTAGCTTAAGCTATATAATAATGGACAGGCATTATGTGTAGCAAGAACTCGTGTTTTAGATTAAACATGAATTAGATCAAGTGCACGTTCAATTTCTCAAGGGTTTTGAGGGCACGAAAAAATGAAAATTTTAGATAGCTTCGTCACAGTAATGATAAATAAATTGACAGAAATGCAGGCGTTACTCAGCTGGCTAAATGCATTTGGTAACATAAGCAGGGTGTTTACAACATGCAGCGTGCTTAAGGCTGGTCCAATGGTCTGCATGACGACCGGAAACGATTTCAGCAATCAACGGGCCATTCGACCGATGGTGAAATGCACTCTTGTCAATGAACCGTTCGGTATTGTTGTTTAAGGCTAAATGGGCCACTGCGGCATGATGGCCTTGCCCGGCACAACTCCAGGATACAATGCTAATAAAAACGCTAGAGCAAGCTGCGAGCGTTGTAAGCGTTCGCGAACTTCTAACTTTTTTTCTCTCTTTTCTATTTCTGTTCCCTAAAACGGTATACCTGTGTCAGAAAATTCAAGTCGGCCGCAACTCAGAACGTTTGCGTTTTGACGGTTAATTAATGGAAAACTTAATTCAGAGATGTTTAAAGTGCGTACTCGAATCAACGACACCAACTGAAATTCAACATACCCTTAATTTAATATGGCACCTTCGGGTTAGATTATATTCTGGAAGCTGACGTCCAAATAAGACTGTGGTGCGAGCTAAGTGAAAACGTCTACTCAAGGAGCCAAATGAAATTACTCTCGACATTAGATAAACGCGTGATAGCTTAACAACGATCGCTTTGGAAGAGTAGGCAACCTTTGATCTAACATGAATTCAAGTGGTCTATCTGGGGGCAAAGCCTTATAGGAGATTGAAGCAATACTGCGTACAATATTTAGTGATGACGCGCACCGTTCACTAATTATTTGTCGTTGTTGTGTACGTATCACAAGTACGATAGACGACATGTGGCCACCTAGCGTGCGACTAGATGAAAACGTCCAAGTACGCTGTTTTGTGGAAAAAAATACGCCGTATTTAGCTACCGTCTCTTCTAGCTGCCGTATTTCGACGCCATATTACATTGAAACGCGATAGCTATTTCACCTCGCCCGATTTGATTTCGGGACTATAAATTACGCCTTGTCCGACTATGTCTACAGTGGCCTAGATAGAATCCAGAGAAGGACGAATAAATTTAGGTGTCTAACCATCAAATGTCAAGCCGAGATACTAACGATTAGCTGGCGCTTCCAAATGTCATGCCATCTTCGATCTACATTTAGCTAAGGTGAATGTTATTATGTCGCTCATCTGAAATAACTCAGATTTCGCGCTGCCTACGCGTTGTCAACGTAGCAAAAAACAGCAATCTCATGAAACTACCACTACGGTTAGAAGTCGTTCCATTGAATCTCAGTCGTATACGCATATATCTTATGCGTATTTCCGATAGTATTTGAATATCGGATGCTAGTTGCGACGCCATTTTTCCTACGGGCGCGCCGACCCATCAGTCATTCATCGTCATTCGACAAACGATGTTTACATAAATGCCCTCTCAATGGAGCATCTGTCCAAAGGTACCCTAACAGTTGTAAGGGCACAAAAGCGAATTAGTAGAACAACAAGCGTAGACACATAAAAGAAGAAATATCCCTAACCTCTTGTAATCGCTTAGATTTAACCCACTATAGTCGTTATTAGGTCCCGCATAAGATACCGAGTCCTGTTGACTACACTCTTGCTATAGAGATACGAGAAGCAACCGACGAGAATCAGCTTCGCAAATCAAAGTTCCCAGTGAGCGGATTTCTAGGGCATACCTGCTGTTGAACGAGAAGCAGTCAAAAAACGAAATCGTATCCTTCTATACAATGAATAGTAACAGCTCCGATAAAAGCAGCCTTATAATCTAACTGTAAATATGGAACGGAAGCTATTTTACTATTTCATGATAAAAGGGGTGCTTTCATAGACAGTTTATCTGTCATCTGACAGGGTAAATCAATTGAACATATTAGAGGCGTTCGCATCCCGCGCATTGTAGACATATGAAAGGGGGACCTATAATAAAGCCTAAGCTTATACTGGTTAATCACCTTGGTGCTAACAAGATCCAAGTCTCTGACCGTGTAACAGCCACGACTGGGTAACTTAGTGCTGACATTTTGGCGCGAAAAAAATGGCCACAGACATTAATATTACTTAATTAACTTGCTAATGAATAAGGTCTTGGAGCATTGTCACTTCACGTTTATTATGAGCATCTAAATTTGTTTAGGATCAAATTAATTATAAAGTTATCCCAGTTCGCTAGTCCCAGTTCTGCGTCTGTTGCTCACAGGACCAGATAACTAGATGAGGTTGTTAGACAGGTCCTACTACTCTAGCTACTTTCTTTAATACGAGGCGTTATCGGGTTAACAGCGAAATGCTAGGTGATCCTTAGTATCTCTTGGACTCTAACACCAAGCGTGCCAATAGCTAATGAAAACTACATTTTATGCAAGGCTTCAGGCCCAATATCCTTACAAAGATAATCCTAACCTATAGGGAGTCGCTTTCTCGAATTTTACTTAGGTCTTAGATAGACATCGTAGAAGATGACATACACTGGCGCGCTACACCATGAAACCTTGTCTCCAGTTGGCCTAAATGACGGGAAGATATCTACCTGTTTTCTCAGGTAGACGATTAAATACGTATATCTAATTTGTCTTATTTGGCTAAAGGGTATTAAAGTTTACACCTTTTTTTTCTCAGGGTCTCAGTAGATTAATACATCTGGACGAGATTTCTTCTTGCTTCTAAGCATTCGTGTCGTTATTGCTACTGGCCTTTAATAAATGAATAGTAGTTACTGGTTGTTAGTACATATAAGTATACTTGATAGAACTTTCCTTCCAATAAGATTTGTGTCTACCTAAATTTGATCAACCACCAAAGGCCATTCATTCATGCATCGTTTTAAATCCTGCTCGCCAAATTGATCTGTTGAAAGGAAAAAGCATCTAAAGGAAGAAGAAAATGATGGATTGAATGTTACCTAAGAGGATTAAAGTAAATATAACTTATTTGTTGCTGTAACTATTTTTGCCGTCCACTCGCACCATATATGCATTGCATAATCTTAGACAACGCTGAACACGAACAAACATTGTATACGCTTCGGCTGGATCCGTCACGTATATCCAGATCTATAAAATTTAGATATACTGACGCTTTAATTGCAGGAAGCAAAACTGACTATTAGAAATATCGAAATTAAATTACTACAAGTTAACTATAGGCTCGGTGCGTAAATGGACAATTTATAATTTGACAAAAAAAATTTATTAGTGCTTCATTTTACCGGTAGTCTTACTATTTATACATTATCGAAAAACCCGCAAGCTTTTTTTGACTGATTGCAATACAATGTTAGTATTAGCCTAAAAATACGTGAATATATGTTTTACCGGCTCAAAGCACGCTCAGGTATCACATATTCATTGATGACTATGTCCGGCTCACCCGCTTTACCTGCAGCGTCCATCTGGCCGATCTGAATAGTCAAATAATATCGGTATTTTACAGTACCTTAAACAGGTGCATGCATATGTGCCTTAATAAATTATTTTTCCTAATCACCGAGTTTCTTCCAGTAGTCGTCCGCTTTTTGTGGTATCTATCACAAGGCATCGTACACTGATGTCCGTGTACCCGTAATAGTAAACTAGAAACACAATCTGCGGCAAATTAATGGTAAAGATCATATGTACATTGTGTGTGCTTGCTGAATCACGCATCAAGTAGAACGCGTTGCGTATCGTACTTCTATGGACTACTATGCGATAATTTCAGATCGACGTTCTGTCTTTACTGTTGGCTCCAAACGTATTTAAGTTTGCTAGCTTCATCAACAGATCAAACTTCACAGACTTATTGACGGACATCAACGCTGTACAACGAGCCTGATTCAACTACAACAAGGAGATACGAAGATATGATGTTGTCCTGTGCGCTATTTCACAGCTTAATCCCGTCTTTCTCGCTAACTAGAATATTTTTTAATTAAAATATTACTACTGATCCTCAGAATTAGAGTACATGAATTAATGGTTGCATATTTCGAATTTTCCACATGAGATTCAAAGGAAATGCCTGGTTTGAGTCTCTGTCTAGTTACTGGCTATCTCGTATAGTAGTGTACGGCTGCTTGGGTAGAACTTGTAGTAAATGCTACACATTCAACAGGCGACCTATTATGCTTAGAAAGTAACGTAATGGGTCCCCTGTTTCCTACTTGCCAGAAGCAATACTCCATTGCCTATAACGTACACAATGTTTCACTTAGCATACAAAATACACATAGTTCTATGAAAACCATAGAAATATGCGTATCTCTATTTCAGATTGTTTCGAGACCAATTCTTATATATTAATACAAGCTGACCATGACACGTTTTGCGTCCAAGGATCTATTAGAGTTTATTCAGCAGGCGTCTACTTTATACAAAACTGTATCGTACGTTTATATTCTCTGCGACGCCGTATTCAGCGTTATTAATGAATTGCAGTTGCCCAGATTTTCAATTTTTTTTAATGCCTTAATAAATAGATTAATAGGTCACTGCAACAACTGTATAAAAAATGGCATATAACACAACTCGTCTCGACTTCTATTTAGCCCATGTGTCCCGCACAGCTATCGCCAAATGCGTGTCGAATAAACAGGAACTGGAATAGCCTATCAAACTGTACCATTACTGGGCAAATAAGGCCCATAGGTATTCCATCAAAGTATTGTTTAAAAATACCTATAAGCGAAGTAACATATACTTGGGTATGATAGAAACATGTCATAGAACTCGTGGTAAGCACGTTGGCAGCTTTTATACATTATCTGAAGCCCTTACATAGGTCTTGATACAAAAAGCACGAGTTTCCATGCTGTGTCTCCCTAATTACAGGATACACAACAGCGAAGGCGTCACGAACTCAGAACATAAAGATTTCGTCGCAGAACTCGGAGTCTCAAGAGTGCCCTTGGAAGTTCGAGAGCCGGATGCTGGGGAAAAGGGTTTTGAAATATTAGACCGGAAAAAGGCTGGAGGTTTGTACGATGCGCAATTTTTGGAAGTGAACCATTACAGCAGACGCCCTGCTGGTCTTACTTATTGGAAACTAATATAGTCCAGTACCGAGCACATCTATTCGTTCGTATCCACACTCTTTATGCGCAGTTGTCTAAACAATTAAAGTGAAGTAGGATACTCAAAAGGGAGGATACTTGAGTCAGTGTGTGTCCTGAGTAAAGGTTAGTCTGTAGAGGGGACCTGCGGTGGCGGATGTAGGGTTGGCCTTGCATGCTCGTCGTCCTATCCAGTGTCAGTTTGAAGTAGGCCGAGAGTTTTCAGATAAAATGAAGACTGCTGTTTACAGCTAGGTACGTAGCCGAAAAAAGACTAGTGAGTACACGGCGGTGGCGGTCGCCTGTGAAACGAAATATGTTTGTGAGCAATCGGAATGATGCACAACAAAAAGAATCAAGTTAATTTGAAACTTCGCTCGTTGTACAGCGGGTTTATCTAACGCGAAATGTATTAAGGCAAGTCATTTAGTTTAGTACTGAATTTTGCATTAGATGGAATAAATAAAGTACAGTGAGCCAACGCTAGCGATCGGGTTTCGACCAGCTAAAAATACAAGCACAAGTTATCTCGTATAATATCTCACATGACCCACATTGCAGAGCAGAAACGTAGATAAACGCTAATCGTTGCAAAGAGGGATTCTGATGTGGATATAGGCGTCATGGCTTAATGGCAACGGCTTTCGTAATGACAAAGACATTCCTGGTGTGCGCGAGACAGACCCATATTCGTGAAGTGGGATTATCTTGTTGCAGAAGATTACGCGGACTAATCCATTGTGACAGATAGCTGAACACCTTAAAACAACGCAAAGCTTCCTTGCTTATCGCTCAGTTCTTGTGTTTGCCATTGATATTACTGGCAGACATATAATGACGCGTTAACGTCACATATATCTTGAATCATCCTTATTCGCATAACCGTTTTGACAAATTGCTTCTACCATGTAGAAGCAGCCGTAAACGGCCATTTTACATAGCCAGGATAGTTAGAATCAACAAATCCTATCTTATTCAATTTGTTTGGACCCTCAGAATGTCAATGCGCCTATAGGTACGACACCGCAATGTCTGCAAGGGCTCCGCACAGTGAACGCTCCTGCTGTGGCAACTATCATCAGCGTAGTGCAGACGCTTCCAGGTTTTCGAAGGAAATATCGTGGAGATAGTTGCAAAAGTGGGCTCCTGCTAGCTTTATCAAAAAAATATGTTTCGCGAAAAGCCGTGGAAAGCTCGAGGTCGGAGCAGCGTCTGTACGTGAAAAAAAAGCTTACTGCGATGGACTTACTAGGGACGGCGATGCGGTGACAAGGACGTGCCTGAAGAAAGCAAACAAGTCTGGCCGAACGCTGGCGTGGTCGTTGCCATCAAAGCCTCGGAAGCTGACTGCTTCTCTGGCCCTTTACCTAGCTAGGAAAAACGATGCGAACGATTGTCTACGTCGATGTTGCCAATATCGCTGTGATAAAAATGCGAAAAAAGTATTCAGCATAGGCGCAAAGACTCCGAAATTAACGTCTGCCTACTTCTGGCTGTCTCCTATTTCTTTGTCCTTTTCCTGTTCCGTTTTAGTTCTGGCTTCGGCTCCTTATCCCAGAAGATTGGAATACTTGAACAGCTGAGTGCCTTCATTCGTCTGAGCGGCGACGCGCACTGCGCGAGTTGAGTAATGCCGCCACGTAGGTGACCGTAGCGACGGTGATAGCGACTGTAGAACGCTTTGGAGCTTTTCCCATTACAGGAGAGGGTGGGAGGTAATGGGACAAGGACGTACCTCTTCTTTTTTTGCTTAGACAGAAATAAATCCGCTGAAAGTCGCGTCGATTAAGAGGTTCCGGTTAAGAGCGAGAAGCGGTGGTTCTAATTCTAAGTACTAGCGCCAACTAAAAGAAATGTAGCAGACGGAGAAGAAGAAGAACCAGTGGTGGTAGGCAATGGGAAAACAATTTGACTGCATTGAACTTGGTCAAACGCCCCTCTCCTTCTCAGTGGGCGACGAAAACGTATGTCCACTATTCAGAAAACAACCAGCGCCTCACCATTCTGGAGCTGCAGGGGCCATGAAAAGAAGGCAGCGGTACGAGAAAGAGAGCTTGCCTGAACGGTTTATGTTGATTTGTTCATCATCCAAGAGACTGCACAGTCTGAATAAAAAAAAAAACCAGAAACCATTTGCAAATTGGTGCAGAGCACAAACAAGTCTTTACTCAGATCTTTGTTGCGCACATCGCGTCCAGACATCTGTGCACCCATTCGTGACGGGCTTTTCTTTCTAATACCTAGTACCCTAAGCCTTTGGTCTGTCTTTTGATAGTCGTGCGTAAGACAGGAGAAGCTTTAACGAAGTCAAGTGGCAAGAAATGGGTAATGTAACCAGAAGCTGCTGTGCCGCGAGCAGATATAGCTTATGTGTTACGTCATAAGAAAAATTCGTCAAGCCCACGCCATATCTCATGGTAGATAAGCTATCGCCCGTGATGATGATAACGATCAATATAATCATAATGATTTTTTGTGATATATCCTAATTATAATGCCACGTAGCAGAGTGTATTCTATCCTAGGTATTTCCGCCGCTATTGATATAACGACGGAAATACGTAGGACGTAGACGCCGCCAGATAGATTGCTTGTTTGCTGCTAGTAGAGTATCGTCATTATATCATCGATTGAAATTGCTAAGCAACTGAATATGTATTTATGATTTAATATTTATTTAATCGTTTTCAAATAGGTTTGGCGATTGAGTTGGGGCTTATTTGATTTGGAACGTAATAATGATAACATGTGAAGTATAACTGGGTATTTAGGGAAAAATGCAAACGTTAAAAAATTAAGCAAACACTCATAACATATAGTGGGACCTTTACGAATCTGCTAAGCTTACGAGAGAATACTTGTGAAAGCTATAGTAAATTGTTATTACAAATATTAAGTATGCGAAATTTAATGAACAAAATTGTTGCTTTCTTGGGGGTGAAGTAAGCTTCCTATTATCATCGTGAGATTCTCAGAATCCTACTACCAAAAGTCGGTCTGTCGAGGTTTAGATTAAATTACCGCTCATCTTGTGGACCCATAACCGGCCTTTGTGACGCAATGCAAAAACTACCGCAAGACAATTTTAGTCAATGACGGATTATTTTTCATTAGTAAAAACCCGATTTCAAAATACTTAAACCAGCAACTGCTTAATGTTATGTTCGCTAGTTTAGGAAGTGCTCCCTATATCAGCGCAGCGTGTTATTTTCGTAGAAGCGTACCGCTTAAACAATCATCCTTCATAACGCACCAAATTGAAGACATTCAGGCCGAGCTTAGGTCTAATTTTTTTATATTAAATTTTCACGTTTACAAGACTTGCATCAATTATTTAAAGGCAAGTGGTCAACATTCTGCCAATAAAAAGTCATTCTCAAAACAAACGCTGCTAAACCAACCCTAACGGAACCTGCTCGGTAGAATAACGAATTGTTATAATGTATTATACAAATGCGACCTGTTTACAATGACGCAGCTAGAGCGCTGAGTGGGGTTGATGCGGTGGAAACGAGAAGAACTATTCTACACAACCTTTATTGAGGGAGTATGCCACAAGCTTAGACTAATATCTTCGCAGCTAGGCCGCATCGGCAGAAATTGTTTGGCAAGGTAAGGACGCCTACCTGAAAACAGCCGCCGTAGAATACACAGATAACAAGTTTGGCAAACGAGACACGGAGAAATATCCTCGGACGCCTACTAACCGAACGATGTTTCTTCCTAAAGGGGAAACATCGAGGTCAACCAGCATCGACAAGAATGATTGCACCAAAAGGCTACTATTGTTAACGTTCTGCCTAGACCGCGTTTAAACCGTGCGATACGATTGCTTTAATCACACGTACTCGGCGTATTATCAACAGAGCGAAGCTTCTGAGCGGACAGCCAGTTTCAAAACACCGCAATGGGAACACGAGTCCGTATATGGAAGAAGGAACTATTCATAGTATAGTGCTTTTTTTTCTTAGTAGAGCTACTTATCAGTAGTTTATATGCTAATAATTTTCAAACGAAGCTATATTTCCACATGTAAAATGTGAACTTTTTTGAGTGGAATACTGTGCACAAGAAAACGTAATGTATCTCTAGAACTTTTCCTAGGTTCAAGCCAAACTTCGAAAAAACACCAGGGCTAATTTTACTTGAAGTTAGATATACAAACTGAGGTTTCTTTCTCATTCTTAGTGTCGCTCTTAGCTGCACCATTTTTAGCTTTAACTTCAAAGTACTTCAAAGTAAATTACGTGTGCAATAACGGGTAAAGAACGACTTTTTCCTTTAAAATTGTAGAATAGGTTTTCTAAACGAACGAATTAATAGTGTAGTGATGTTTAAATTCATTATAAATACGCCCTATTTTATGAAAAGCGGCGGGTCGGTCCTACGATCTGCGACTGATAACTTGGACCTACTTCATCCTTCTAGTCGCCGATTTCACGTAGATATCTGCTCTGCTCAAATAAGCTGCTGTGACTAACGTAAATCGACTAATTTAGTTTACACTAAAACAGTTCTGAGTTCCGTTATTTCTAAGCCTCGACCGTTCATATTCTTGCGCCAAGAAACACTTCTCTGCATGCTACGTCTTCGGCACTGCTTACAATCATGGCTTCACAATTTAGATTTTTCTTCTGCTCAGTTCAATTAGTACCTTTGTACTACTTACCGTTTCGGTTTCAAACAATCTATATTTTCTAATAATTCGAAATATATTATTCCACAACAAGAGTGCTCCCTGTGGGGGCACTCCCAGTAATTCCACGAATAGGAAAATATATGATTCTACACAATATGTTTCGGCGTCTTGTGGGGGGATAAGTGGAGAATCAGGTATCCGTGAGGTAAAACACTTTTTTTGGGAACGACCGTGTTTTCCGGGCCATATGTGAGTTGATCGATCTAGATAGAATTTGTCTCACCTACGACGATGCTCACGGAATTTCTACTAATGATATATGTAAGTAGAGGAAAAAGGCTTTGAAGCTACTCCTGAAGGATATGTGTATGGGACTAGGTTTATAAACTTCTCCACTGATTTCTCTTAATATGATTTTTTTTATGATCCCAAAATTCAGAAATGAATTGCTGACTCATATATACCGGAAAAGACTACCCGGCTCAGCGCTTGAATTTAGTAGTTCTCGTAGAAATATTTTCATAAGTGTAAAAAATTCTATATTACACTACCTCAATCATATAGATCAATGCATACCCATCCGCACAACCGTATTCATCTGCGTGGCCATCTGTGGAAATTCAAGTTCACGCCTGCCGTGAATAATGTGTGCAGAAAGTGCAGAAAGCGTGTGTCGTTCTGTTAGAAGGGCATTTTTACTGATGACAGTCAAACGTTTTTCAGCTCATGCGGCAACAGTGTGTCTTTGCTTTAAAAGACCTGGCGTCACATTGTCATCAGGTGACACCCATATATATATTGTCCAACGTTTAAAGGATTATAATTACTATAAATAGATCGAGGCAAATTTATATAGCTCAGCGAACACCGTAAATCTTAGCATTTTAGCCAGTCTCACAAGATGCTAATCTGTCTAAAATTCGGCGATAAATTATATAGATAATAGATAGATTTACATAACTTTGTATTCAGTTTACATATCCATTGTGTACAATGTGTAAAAAAAAAAGGTAACTTCATATCAGTATCTACCTAACGGGTTTTACGGGGTACTCGTTCTCACCTGTATGCAACAGTCATTGCGCTCGACCCCTGTCATGCAAAATCTGACAAACGGCCTTGAGAAGTTGCAACTTTTTGAATTTCGATTTTCAACTATTTACTATGGTCCTTTAGCTTTGAGTTATTATAGGTCCCGCGAATCATAGTCAACCATTAGATTCAAGTCAGTGACTTTTTCTAATACTGTGTCAGACGGGCTTTCCATCTCGCATACTCTATTCGATCGTGAATGCTCTGAGTGCCCATCTGAGCTGCGCACGGAGCGTCCATAGGCTCAACAACCGTCTTATACAAATACCCCATACAGGTTATTTACCTCGATCCAGTTAGTTAACGTTCACAAGCTATCTTTCTTGTCCTTACGATGGACAGCCACTGATCTCGCACTATAGTTCACCGTTCAGCAATCACTGTAACATTCTTTGCCACAAATCCTCAACAAACATCGCACAAACTACCAGCTCGTCTGTATGAGCACGTAATCAAGCACTTTCACCTAATCAAACGCTTCATAGACTTAATCCAATTTTGTATCTCGGTCTTGTCGTCGCCAAACCCTACAAAGAATTCTGGTTTGTTTTATCGTAGCCGATCGCATCTCGAGGACCAATTAACCTCTGAAGCATCGGCGTTCGTGACGCGTCAACGGTAATAGGCGATCGCTGTCGATCAACTACAATGATCAGTGTTTAAGTCATTGGAGATTTTACAATCCATTCATACTCACACACACTTCATTTCAGTTATCATCGATGCTTGACACTATCGCTGCGCCATCACCATCGTAAACGTGACATGGATCACGATTATAGATGCCTTACTAGCAGTACTACAGCAATAGACTGTGCTGAAAAGCGCCGGTTTCTACCAAATCTCCCCTTTTTCCCTAGCACCAGTATTCACGACCAATCTGCTAGATTCTGTCGTCTCGTTGAAGGCATGCTGTCAATCGCGCGCTGCAATGTGAAAGGGCGAGGGCCTAGAGTGGAAAGGGCCGACTATGGACCATTTCTCGTCTGGCAGGAAAGGGACCAATCATAGGGGCCTGCCGTTACGAAATGAAGATACGAGCCTACGGTTGAAGACTGGCAGGTTGCCGAGGAAGATAGGACACTAAGTGCTGTGGCAACATCGGCTCATTTCACGGAAAGTGAAGAAAAAAGCATGAAGAAAATGGCTTATTGGGCTTCGTTACGCCTTTTTGGTCCTGGTGGAGGCCTCACTGTAGATCATCGTCTTTATTGGTCGCATTATAGGATGGTGGGTGGAAAGGGTAGAAAAAAGTGTCCCCAATCCCCCACATTCATAGATTCTATTCAAAGGAGCTCCATTCTCACGTTGGATACGGCATTCTGCTGTTAGTCCAGTAACGACCAGGCTTAGCTCGATTGCGGTAACAGTCGTAAAGTTGTGGCAGGTGCCAACAGAATACGTGGACGAATGAAAGAGCATTTATTAATAAATCGACGCATAGAAACAGAAAAGGAAATAGCGATCGCCAGTCTGAATGTTGGATCGGAATCAACACTGTATATATTAGTATATGTCTCGCCTCAGATGTTTTTTATGCCCGACCCTATGACTGAAGTGCCTGACAACATTCGGTTTTGTGGCTTCTTTGGACAGAATTACGGAGGTTGAGAAGTACCTGTGCTCTACCTCCGTGCCACATAACTTTCACCAAGTGTATCTTTTCAGCTTTACCCTATTATCTTTTCAATACAGAGACACTTTCTAGTAAGAAAGACTTTCATAACAATGGTTTGAGCGGGTATCCAACTTCAAATGTGAAACTTACGCATAGTTATCGCTTGGCCAATCACCGATACAAATACTTACTAGATGCTATGAATTAGTGTTATATAATAATAGTGCAGAATTATTACACCACGTGATTTTCTTAGCGCAAGTTACCAATACGACAAGATAATAAACAAAAGCCTCTTAGGAGGACTTAGTGAGTCGGTCATATTGACTTAGGCACAACAGCAATTTTTTAGCCTTTTAAAATCTCCGAGGACAGGCTCCTACCATAGCTTTGCTAAGGAATGGAGTCCTAGTTATGTCGACAATCTGTAAGTAGGCCATATCAGTTATGATAGTTATCAGTTACTTTTGTGCACACTTAAATGATTGCTTCTCTGCGCTTAAGTATGAAACGTCACCACTTGAAGTCTTTCCGTCAGAGAAACAATCTTATGTTCAAAGTTTCAAGTTCCTAATACTATAATGACATCTAAAATATTTGGACATGTGGTATATTTTAAAACATATAAAAACAAGTATTACATGTTGAAAGCGCTGGCCTCAACTGTGTTACAATGGCTGAACTAATTTGCAAAAGGACGGATCTGGAAGAAGAGAAATTTACGGATTTTACTAACTTTGAGCTAGATGTAAAGAACGATAATAAGCATGGCGATTGATCAACACTAAGGAATTTTGACGCCGGCTACAATCAGCTAGGGGCTTCTACTGAGAAAAACATATTGTTTCTAGTTATTCATTTTAAAATATCATTCAGCACCTATTACTATTACCAACCCGACAAAATGTAGGCCATCTTATTGATAAAGCGACCTGCGGTAAGTAATTGCCGTAAAAGCATACTTTGTTTGTAAAATATATCTCAATACTGCTTGTACAAAATACATCTATATCTAGAATACTCGGCCTATAGCGAAACTATCCTCGTTTGAATTGACGCTTGTGAGACATCACAGATCACCTGCAGATGTACGAATATATAAAGCAGAACACCTCAAAACTATCCTACTATTCTGTTTTTTCAGAATTAATTACGTATGAAGCAGAATGTAGTTGATACAAAATAAGGGTATATTCTTTTAAAATTAAGCAATCGTTATATACTTCAGTTCTGCAAAGACATTGACTAACAAAGATATTCAATTAAGGTAGAGGATAATACTGCTTTTAAAACTAAAAATGACGATTCTAATTCACTTAACATGATACAATGACCCATCCACAACGGTAAGTACCTAAGGATATTGCCCAACCATATAAAGCAGTTGGATGACATATGCTACACAACAAAAATGCTGTTGAAACTATCGGGAAGCTAATTATGTGGCCGTATGGCGAAAATAAATAATTGGGTCAAATGTAGGACTAGTCATTTAACCTTTTGATAGGCGCAAATCCTGGCAGACCCAAAAGCATTTGCCTTTTTGATTTTCGATAAAGTTTGTTTGTGGTCGTAGAAGTTACCGGGAATCGAAAATAAGGGATCTAAATGCGATCCGCGACGTATCGGTTTTACAAGCCAGCACAAAACGTTTTCGCTTCGGTAGTGTAGCATTTCCTGCACCAAATTTTAGGTGCAGGACTGTAGAAAAAGTTACAGGTGCTCGCTATTATGTACAAAACCTCAACAAACAAGCATACATCTAGGCTCTCGTCCACGGCCTTTAACTCTTCTTCTAAGACACCAATAATAATCAGTCTTTTTTGTGAAATTGCAGACTGCGGTCATTTTTTTCAGTTTCCTACAGTTCTTTTAAAATGAATTGGTGCTGTTACGCAGGCTAAAGGCTTATGACATATGTACGTCGATACCCGTTAAATATTCGGCAATCCTTAGAACACTTATCTGTTATAACTATACAGCTAATGTAGTTGACACCCATTTATCTTGCCCTGTCGAGACTCTACACTGCGTATTTTTGTCGACTTTTTCAAAGTTTTAATTATATTAAGGTATACTAAAGCTGCTCATTCTACACTTGGCGCAATTATTTAGCTTTCTAAGTTCACAGCCGCAACACAATTATGAAGCGTTCGCCGTTGCCCTTGTAATACAATTTAAGAAGTACTCTAGATAAAAAATAAAATGCGGGTGCAAGCACCAGATGGCTGTGCGAACTTTCTGCTTATAAGGTCATCTCTGAAAGTTGAATCATTATATCATGTTCAGTGAATCTCCGAAGCGGCATTTTGGTAAGTGAATAGATACTTTGATTTGCTTTAAAAGGCATCATTCCTAGTCTCGTCCATGTGGTCTTCGATAGATGTCAATTTTTTTGGCATTCGTTGAATATTCTGTGGAAACACTAGGCTTCCGACGTGACTACAAAGGTGGTTTACTTAGTTTATTATCATATTTGTCTTGTCTACCAGAATGCTGTTCGTAAAATTAGCGAGAGTATTACAAGGAACTGTCTACACCGGCCATGCTATACTTTTTCGGCTCCCGCGGCGCTTCCAACATGATGTGATGAAAGCTCTCTACCTCTTTCGTATGCCTCTGGCCGTGTTCCCTGTGCCCGGCAATGTGTTTTCCATATCGGCTCTTTTCTAATCGTACATAGCATTTGCCTTTGCCATGATTCATCAAAGATCTAAAAAAAAAGGATTTAGCGGCGCAAAAGTATCAGATTAACAGGCTTACTTCCATATTCAAGACGAGGGCGTCCTTCGCGCTAATGCTTCAGCCTGGGGCAACGCGAAGCTTTGTTGTACAATCTACAATTTGCCGGATCTGAGTGAAGATTATTAGGAAATTTCTGTGTTTATTTCACCGTCCAGCCATAGGCAATAAAACAGTGTGTATATCAATAAAAGATAGCATGATATTGGCACTGATGTAGGCTAGGTCAATTGTAGGTAGTGCGATTACAGTTTTACATAATAATGTCAAGATAAGGAGTGAATTTCAAGGTCGCATTATTTTTGGGTATCTTAGAAAGCTAAATACAAGCCCTCGACTAACAATCATGTCGCGCATGACCGACGACAACCTTAAACCATCTTGTTGAGACTTAGGCCAATAGTAGGACGCCTTGTATACTGGATTGGCTGTTTAGATGAGATTCAAAGTCACTGCTGATTCGAGTCTCAGAACACAATGGGTGTTAGTAAAGAATGTTATATTAGATTGTTGGTAGGTTTGGTCGTGGAAATTCATCGCAGGTACATAATAAGGTACATGTTTTTGTAAAAAAAAACAGGGCCGACAAATTTTTTTTTATGCTTCTCGGCATCGTTAACTTCGCGACGGACTGTAGTAGCTATAATGCGAAGGAGACCAATTTGTATAATAGTATAAACAGATAAGGTAATGATATCCATGTGAGTGCGCGGAGAGCTGAAATTAAAAACGCAAATCACTTGAAAGAATATTGTATCTCAGTTGTAAATGAATATAGGACTTCATATTTTCAAGTCCGGCGCATTACTTGTCTCGCTCCCGCAGCAGAGAAACGCAGTTTCTATAATATAAGGGTCCCTATAGATCTCGAATATTTAACAAGTACACCCATTAACTAGTACTATATTTTTTTTTTTATACTGCCTATGATTTCTCCCAATGCAAAATGTATCATTGATGTGTAATTCCAGATTACAGGATCCCTATAATAAGGAATATCATTGAGAAATTCCATGTTACAGGCGCTGCTATGGTCTCTCTGTCTAGCCGAGTGTGTATGGCCGAGTTTCAACATGGCTTCCAGTATAGATATGGAATGGTCGGCTGTGCATCGTTCTTAGAATCTATTTGCATTAAGATATGGATGAAATGAAAAAAAATTACAGGATGATAACGAGCTCCGTTGATTAGTACAAGCAATAAACTTAGATATCGTTTTTAGTAGTACCATTCAAAAACATACATTTTATACTTTGATGTTTTAAAAAAAGGGATCAAATAAAAATGCTTGTGTTAGCACTTAATAGAGACATATTTTATAGTAGCCTTTATTTATTTGTTCTCGACGATATTCTTTAACAAAATTTTTTAAGACATTGCCATAATAGCCAAAAAGCAATAAGGACATATACATAGCATATAGTGTTTCACATCAGGGCTGACACCTCGCAATGTAAGCCTGTTCTTCGTAAGTTTCGGCGGGGTTTGAAGTCAGCTTAGTTAATCCATGGGACCCCTTTTTGATGACCCTAATGATAATACCTCATGGTTAAGATCCAGGTTAAGATAAGAGTAAACACTGAGACTCAGTCGCAAATTAAACAAAAAGAGTTATAAAGTACTCAAATACTATAATACCATCTTCGCATAATAATTGTATACTATATTACAAACAACTGGGTTTTTTAATCACGGATATCCGGGTGTCCCACCTTACCCTATATTGCGTGTCCTATATTACTGTCAGAACCTGATGTCTCACGCTAATTCATATTACAGGATAACTTAGGATAAGTGCTAAAGCAGAGGTATGAAACGCGCATTGTTCGGCAATTGAGCGCGTTATGTAAAAGACGTACTCATTGGGGTTTAGACCAGTATAGCTCCGTTACAAAGCGTCTTCTTTGTTGGTGAACTTTGCAAGCCATAAGTTGTAGCAATTTAATCGTATCTTTTCTGCGTCCTTTGAACGTCAATTTAGCTGATGCGTTAAACCTCTAATCCTTGAAACGAAGACACACTCGTTTTATGACGGGCACGCAGATTGATCGTCTGAGTTTTAAATTTAAGATAGCTTCAAGAGACTTATGAGATCATAGATGTTATAGAATTTCAAAAATCGGCCGCATCTCCGAGCAGTTTTGGCCCCAGATAGCGTGGTCTGCGTGTATAATGCCATGGTAACCGGTAACGAGCATGGTGCCATGTTAGTCCAGATCTCAAGGTTGACTAGAATTAACTAATTATTAGGAAATGAAGGAAAACTAAATATTATTATAAAGCTAAATAACTGCTTGTATGATTGTCAGGCCATCTCAAGTCTATTACAAAAGCCATATGTAAGTCCAGTAAGACTGTCCACTTAAACTCTAAAAAAAGGGCAAGTGCTTGAGACTACACCTGAATAGAGACGGTTCCGAAAATTTGTTAACAAAGACAAAACAATTAAATGCGCTAAAAAACTAAGAACAAAGTGAATACGTGTAGCAATGTTTCAACAACAATATTTACTTAAAGGCTAAAAAACGAAGAGTGAGAAGAATGGAAAGGCGCCAGCTCAATACAGCGGAAATATGCAGTTGATTATATAAATGGCAGACAAAAACGGTTGACGCAGCTGCTTATGAAGGCACAAGTATCCTTATGTGTTTTGAGTTTTACATCAGGGACCGCCACAGGCATTCCAACAGACGATTAGCTCCCAGCACAAAATAAAGTCTGTTTATGCCCGCATTCCAACCCAGACCATAACGTGTTTCTAAAATTAGCACTCAAATACGTTACCCACTAATCTGTCACGGAATTACAAAACTCCAAACCCAACGTGTTCGGATTCGTCCTAACACGCTGTAAGCTTTGGCTTCTTTGCGTCGTACACTTAAAAAAAGCTTCGAAGTCAGGCCATGTTTTTTAGTTTTTTTAGGCTTAATGCTACTGCCAATCATAGATTCAGTTTCTATGATCGCTTCGAATAGGAGTATAAAAACTAGCGACATTGCAAATATAGTAAACACCGTGAGCAGGATCACATATATTAATTGTCTTGCGGCGATCTTCATATCCGTCAATGGACTGCCCTTATTTATTTAATAGCATAAGATTAGCCGGTATTTATAACAAACGCTGATGTAGTTAACCTCAACTTCGTTCCTTGATGACAAGTCAACGAAGCCTTTATGGGTGTTAGTGCACTCAGCTAGCGAACAGAACACAGTAGAAAGTTAGCTAGCTAAGTTCCCTCAAAATCGTTTTTCCAAACCAGAACGTTTCGCTGATTTGCATGTGAAACTAGGTGCGCTATGAAAGCCTATTAAGTTACTAGTTTAATTGCTTGCAACTTGTGCACAACCGAATTTGTTGTTTCAATGAATGTTACATACGTATGACACGTGATCTATTGTTAGCCTTTGTTATGCCGCTACGTTGCCCTTAGATCTTAGAAAAGCTCTTTTGTGGCAACTCTTGGATTTCTGTACCGTCCGTACTGTGTACAGAGC
This sequence comes from Varroa jacobsoni, assembly GCF_002532875.2. Classification (NCBI taxonomy): domain Eukaryota; kingdom Metazoa; phylum Arthropoda; class Arachnida; order Mesostigmata; family Varroidae; genus Varroa; species Varroa jacobsoni. The sequence goes on along the minus strand of NW_019213357.1, from coordinate 26,471 downwards.
GATGCCTACATTCGAAAGAGCCCGGGGGTGTATTCCAGGACGCAAAGGCTGGCTTCGCTGCCACCTGTACGTTTTTCTATTAATAGACGATTTCTCGAACTGAGGTAGTTAAATATAGGCGATTATCTTACAACATGTGTCAGTGATAGGGCTGGATGCTAACTACTCGTTACTTAAAGATATGCTTAACAAAGTTGCTTAGATGGTACGGGACATATATCAATCAAGAGAGTTGTTAGTAGATACCCTTAGAACAACAAAAGACTCCTGGAAGTTAAATGACTTTTATAGGATCTAGAGCAAGTCGCTGTTATGTTTGAGAGAAAGCCAGCTTAAAAACGAATCAATCTCGTTTCCTAGATTTTTTTCGCTAATATGGCTTTACATTCTCTTATAGCGTCTAGTTATTCATGCAAAACCTCATGGCACAGTAACTCGAGCACTACGCAAATTTACCAAATGGTACGAACAATCAGCTATATATATATATATATATACTTTTTAACTGTTTGGCTTAGAATGAATGAAATATTTGTTCGAGGTCATCTTTTCTTTTCTTCCGCATATTTGTTTTAGTGCTTTGGCAGTCGTTGGGCAACCATGTACCACGATTCGCGTTCCATCTCTAATTTTTCTATCTATAGTTTCTTAAAGTAAATCGGTCGTTAGATACACGTACCCATAACTGCCATTTCTACACCATGGAAAGCCTTGTAATCACATGAACTTAATAATATTGAATTGAAGTTAACGTTCGATTACCAACTCTTACTCAATCCAGGAAATAGTTGAAGGAAAGTGATGAGGTCTAATGTTATGAAGAACTTGGGATAGCGGACTGCATTCGTTACTTCATTTTCTCGAAGTGTTTTTAGGCATTCGGTCCCGATATTTTCCTGATTTTGGTCCGCGTTATTACGATGGCTGGCATGCCTCAATAGGTGACGTAACACACTTTACCGAGGAGTCTCTCGAATAAGCCAACGATAACAAATTTCAATATAGTAAATTTCCAAAACCCTGCTTTTAACCGTTAATTAAAGAACGAAAAATGTATTCCCCAAATCTAAATGTATTTACTATAGCTGTTCTGCTTTAATTTGACCCGCTAGATAGATCTGGACAATCCAATAGATATTACTGTTACGCTCACAAATGTAACCAGTGAACAGCTAATAATTCGGACGCGGTTGGGGTTCAAAGGCCTCCTTGATATACTGTTGACTAACGATCTGATCCTTCATAGTATATATAATCTATGTACACGTAGAGTTTGCTGTACGTTTTCCACGCTCGCGTCCATTGATCAAAAAGCAATCAGTAACTCAACTGATCATGGCCAACAAAAAGCCTTCGTCTATTTAAAGCATGCCAACCTTTAATAGAGTGATCTGTCGTGTGCCGTATCATTACTTTAATATTTTTCAGACTTGCTTCCGAAATTGTATACTTGTATCAGGACACCATATATATGTGAAGCTTTAGACAGCACTGCCTTGCTAAGTATCGCAAACAACATATCATTAAAAGCCTAGAATTATGTCGGGGACAGTCATCGAATCCTGCTAAAGTAAGTAACTGTAGTAAATACTCGTCTGATTTTCTTGATATTAACCCCTTAAGGTCAGCGCCTTCTTTTTTAACATAGGAGGCTCTTAGAGAGACTTTTGCTAAACTGGCAATTATAGTCCAAGTAGACTTAAAAAGAAAGCCGCTAGGACACTTTTCAATGGGGAAGCTCTAACTTAGCTATTTTCCAACTTCTCTTCTATAATAAACAGAATCATGAATATAAACAGTAAAAGCTAACTAGCCGTCAGAAACGAATTCTTGAATTTTCGAAACGGTCCATACGAGGGTAACATATGAAAGATAACGTTAACAAATCAAGGCAAACATTTCTTTGCAAGAAGTATAGGAGCCGAGGTAGGTAGAAACAAAAAAAAGTAAACAGAATCTTTATGCAATTAAGATTACTCGTATGTATCACATACATTACGTTTGGACTGAACTATATTTCATGAGGGTCACTTTGGTCAAAAATTAAGGCCTTTTTCGCTGTCTGCTCTACCTATAACGTTGACTCAAAGACGAACTGTTGGCTTACCAAAAACGGCTACGTAGACAAAGCGAATGACGCTATAAATCGCAAATATGATTGCACCGTGCTTAGAAAGCTTTGCAGAGTTTTTCGCACACCCATACAGGCTACTGGGATCGTGTTCTACCTTTCTTTCTCTTCGCCTAATTGCCTGCCTACAGAAGATTAGACATAATATATCCCACGTTAATGCTGTGAAATCCGTATTACAGCATCTGGATTACAACATGAAAGATTTAAACTTTTGCGTTTCGCAAAACATCTTCTTTACGACGGCCCCGATTCCAACAAGTGGAATCGACATTCGAACCTAATTTTTAAACGTACGGAGTTTGTTATCAACAACAATGCGGATAAATAGACTACCTATACTTTTCACTCTAATCAGACCGTAGGGAGAAAGTAGGCGCCTTATAGATGCATTGTCGTCTGCTACTGAGTTTGATAGGAACCCGTCAAATTGGCTGTTTTTGGTGGAGATGACTTCATATGCAGCCAATTGTTTGATCGGCATATTCGGACACGGCTCTGATAGCAAAACAGATACCTATATTTTCTCTGCTTCTTAGCCAAATGAGAAATAGCAAACACACGATGTGGGTTTGTAAAGAAGACTTGCGAACCTGTTCGCAGCCGATTGTTCTCCCTTATTCTAATCCAGAATCGGAACATACCTTATTGCTAGTCATATATTGCAGAATGTATAAAATGTTCCCAAGATATGCCATAGATTGAGTTAGAGCTACTTAATTGCCTTCATACCCAGAGGTTCGCGTTCATTCGTGTAAAGTATGTATAAGAGAACAAGTAATTGAGTGACTAAGCGAACGCATACCTTGTTACAGTCAGTCCGACAACGTTTACTTCATGTATTTCACAACAACACTACTTCCTGCAGTTTCCTTGCCCTAAACGCCTTGAGAAAACACACGTGTGTTTTGCGCCGTATGCGAGCGAGGGATGTTTTTTTGTTAGCAGGGGTGTCCTATTTATGTAGTGGTGACGGTAGCGCCAATTACAGAAGCGAACCTCTAGCACAGAACCGAAGTCGGAAAGCAAATGTCGAGAGAAATGTGGGACGCCTTCATTCGTCTTCTAATGCAGCTCCTTCTTGATCCTGGGATAAATGTAAATATAGCCGAGCGCCGTGGCGGGTACAGTTGCAATACCGTTGCAGAATCGTAAGGGAGTCGAAGGAAAATGGCGGCAGGTCTCGAGGCAAGCGCTAGGCGACGTTAATTATGCACAACAATGCTCCAGGAGAAGAACCTAACCGTAAATTCAAACCGAAAGAAAGTGTGCAATTTGAGTAGAAACAGCAATAACAGTTTAAAAGGATAACGGTCCCTCATGAGCTGGACTCCAGCTAGCAAAGGGGGGTTGCACTCCGACCGGTTAGAGAAAGAAGGGGCCCCGCGAATGGACAAGCAGTGGCTGTGGCTAAATGTAGGCAAGATACTGAAAGGCGAATGCTCGTCAGAATCGGTGCAGCTACGTTCCATAGGCCCGGTCATTTCTGTCGCAAATGTTCCCGCCGGCAATTCATCGCGTTCAAACGACATGAACGAAATGGGAGAAAGCCTTATCAATGGTAATAGCAGGTGAGTCAGCAGAATCGCTTCCCACGCCCCAGTTTTTACCCTGCCCCTTTCTCGTCATGTTTCTTGTCTCTTGTCAGAACTCGCTGCCATGGATCTTCACCACGCTTACAACACACTTTGCTAGTCTTCAATGGATCGCTGCTTTGGTATCAGACCACTGTGTCCACCCAGCCGGCGTCAACCATTCCGAACCCGTACACGGTGCCCACCTATTCAATGTCCAATGCGTTCGAAGTGTCCTTCTTTCCAACAGATGCTTCGCCCCTATTATTAGTGCTTCCATTATAACCGCTATAAGCAGATATAACGTCACAACGTGGGAGATAAAGCTGTCAATTAATTCTCGCTCGTTAAATGTTAAGCCTAAGATAATTGAACGAGACTGCGAACTTATTTCGTTCTTGGCCCTCTCAGACTACGGGGCGGGTCGAGTAAGTCCTGCGGATCTGTTTAACTGACTCTTCTTTTTGAGGTGTTCTTTCACTTTTGCTCATGAAGTTTAGCTCGTTACTGAAGGTCCGATGCATATACCCAGCTCATGTCGGTTGTCAGGGGAGGAAAGAAACGAGTGGCCTGCGGCGGAGAGCCTAAACAAGGCAGAAGGAAGCGGTGAAGCAAAAAGTGACCGATGCACGTCATTCCGTTGCTGTTCATAGGAACAATTACAATGCTTTATAGATCCGTTTATCATTTCGCATGGAGCATCTAGTAGCAGAATGAGGATTTTAATTTAGGAACCCCTAAAACTTAGAGTAAAACACAGTCGCGAGCTTACGCGTGCAACAGCCACAATATAAAGCAACCTTGTAAACGTTTGTTGCAATTTGTGGGAGTGACACACGAGCAGTAAACTTATACACTCGTCTGAAAATGCCGCTTGCCAGCTATACTAGCAGACAAAATGAAATAACAATTCTATGCTACATTAGATGTGATACTCGCAAACACATTAAACCCGAAGTTTCTCAAACCAAAACAACGTAAATAAGAGGTATGACAAGAAGATTTACATAATGTTTATACAGCGTGACAGTTTTATCTAAAAAGCTTAAACAATAACAGAGCATTATGGTCTTCTTGACGTACGGCAATAATAAGCGAGTCTCAGAGTAATTTGGTTCGCCCAAACATTTCACAGTTACAAATAAAAATAACATAGATATGGTAAAGACATATCAAATATTCTATCAGACGCCAACAGCTTCATATTTGATATTGTGCCAACAGCAGCTAGCTACTTTGCGTTAGTTCTATGTTATTCTATAATTAGGCGCTCATTTTGTTTAGCTAATTTTCGAAATTCTGCTTACGTTCAACAAATAGCAGCCGCCCTTTCTCTGCATAACTTACTTATCTATTTTTGTTGGTACGAATTTTTCAACTTACAGAAAATGGCGGATAAGCCAGCTTTAAAGTTCGATCAATCTTATGAAGTTCATAATTAGTGTGGGTATCGTAACTCTTTCAACAAAAATTAAACTAATCGTCTCAGGCACAATAGTACAGTAACAAATCAACGCCGAACAAGATGCGTATCTAAATAGACAAAGGAATCACTGAGTTTTTTTTTTTAAAGAAAATCAGATTTTAGTTATATCCTAGCGTATGGCGGCTTACCACCCAATGCATTACACATCAAGGCTAACAGCCGTGGCAACTTCGAACATTACATACAGTTTATTCCATAGCACCTCCGAAAGCATATGATGATCCATGTGGTCAAACCGATTTTGTTGGCAGTTTTGTCTCAGTCAGTGTAATTAGGCTGAAAATAAGGTGAACAGGGTACGGCGCTAGGTAGTTTCGAAACATTCAGTAGTATCTATAGGTGGCCTGTACAAGCTCACGATGCGCACAAGCTTTCCGCACGGCAGTTGTGCACAACCTAAGTGAAACGATGCGTAACTGTATATTCGCCATAGTCAACTATATAGATTCGTATGCATAAATATGCGCTTACAGGTCTCCTTTTGTCTATATATATTCATATAGGTTACGCTTTTATGGTAATGCTCATAGAGTCAAAACGCAAGTGAACACGGGCAACCTTGATTTTGTCAGGGTCACAGTAACCTCGAAAATAATCTATCGTACGAAACGCTATAAGTGTAACCGCTTAGAAGACGCGCACCCGAACGAGAGGAACGTGCCAGCAAGCGCGGACGTTCAAGCAGAATCAGACCCGATAGGAGGAGCAACACTCAGGATCGCCGGCACTCGAGCTTAAGTTATTCAGCTACCACGCCTTTAAGGCCAGGCTCGTTATAAACACTGCTGCTGTTTCTGCTAATGTTTATCGCACATGGAACGCAAGCGTCAGGAAGAGATAGGGTTGGGCGATCTTTGTTTGGACAAATGCATCGCGCCATTTATGAGTTCATTCTTTTGCGCTTCGGTACGTCAAAGAAGACGTACTTCGCGAGTCGTCGTTTGCATCTCTCAACCTGGCTTGCGGCTGTCGTTCGACCTAAAGAATAGCTTGCTAGCTAGCTAAAAAAAACCTCTTTCTTTGGCAAGGGTGCATTTGCAGGCATTCCATTTACCCCAGTCGTAAAAAACTCACACAACATATTTAACAGTTTTTTTTTATAAGCTGAACTATTGGCAGTATGTGGTATTTCATTATTACAGATGATAGAAAGGCACATACCGTGCTTGTAACGTACAAATCGAATTTAAGGACAAATGATTCTAATGTTCATCAAGGTTATCGTACGTTGTATCGGGTGCATTTTTTTTCCGAACGGCTCAGTATTACTTTACGTTCTTCCTTACGTTATAGCCAAAAATGAAGGATATTGCAGTCGATTGTATCCACAGAGCAGTCCAATAGAGCTGTACTAATTTAACAATGAAGTCACTGTTCATGTCCTCGTTATAACAGTAATTATTCATGAAACTCTTCTCCAGATTTATTGTGTGCATCGAACGAGCAGTTCTTCGAAATTTTCGGTAAACGAGAGTTAGTCTGCGTACTCGCCAATCTCAGCCACTAAATCTATTTTATTCATATGAAATTTATCTTCGTTTCTTCAGTCTTTTTATTAGTTTTCGTTGTTCCCTGACGAAAAAACTCGCTACGCAGCAGTTTTCAAAGCCCCGCTGATGGCGTTCTCTAGACGTCGAATCTCGGCTAAGTTGATAAAAGCCAAAATTGGCTTCTTTCACGTACGGTACGAAAGGTCAAGGCCCAAGGGGGTTAAAACTGGATGTGTTAAAATAGAATCACTTTACAATGGCAATTGTAAATAGTGAAAAATGGAACGATATAAAAATGATACCAGAAAAGCTGAAAAAATTGAGGAATTAAGCTGTAAGGCAAACACAATGAGGAAAAGTATCCAGCCTAATGAAAAGAGAGTAATGCCACCTTGGGAGTTGTAATGAAGCCTTTCTTACCTTGAACAATCAAGACACGGCTAACGAATTAAATCATCGACAAGAGAATCGGTCTAGGACGACCTGTAGGTGGGTGTCTCATTGATAAAAACGACAACGAGAGGACCTAGAGTAAGTTAATTTACCATGATCAGAAATAATGATGATAGTTGCTGGAACGCTATGCAAAACTTCGACTGGCACTCATATGCTAACATTATTTTAAGCCTTCACAAACACCGTTTTGTCTGTATGCTCGCACTTGTCTTGACGATGCTGACAACTCTAAAATCAAGTTAAATCATCAGTAAAGGGCTCCTTAAAGAATAATAGAGAATAAACGTATTTTCCATAGTGGTGCTTATAGATCCTCTCGAAGTGGGCAGACTCGCAAAAATAATAGACAGCGCGTATATGCCCTGCGATTTCATTGTCAAGCCTAAACTTTGGGCCTGACCATACGTACACGTTAGCTGTGCCTATACTGCGAGCTTCCCTATAGAAATAAATTAAACCACTTATTTTCAATTTAGGCTGACATTTCAATGTTTCCTTTAATTAGACTGTTACGGCAAAATGAAGAATATCGGTAAAATGAGCGTATCATATCTTTCATTAACGTTACCGGCTGAGTTAGTCGCGTAACGCTCGGCGTACACGTAAAGCAATAAATTCACCAAAATGATAGGATTTTCCTAAGTTCCTATGGGTGTATAGTGTCGGCCGGTGTAGCTCTCGTCATTCTCCGCTGGTGTTGAGAACTGGCGTATATACTTTTGCTGTTGCCATCTCTGCCCGTATTTCTACCGGATAAGGATTCTTTGAGGAGATCCTAAAAAAGCTCCTGATACCACCCAGCGGTAGGCGAACTAGAGAAAACCGGCGGTAGGGCAATAGTAACTTCCAACGTCTTTTTTTTCCTCATCATTTTTTTTTTCATAATAACCTTATTATTATTATGGAGGACGTGTCTGTTCACCCGTTCGAGAAGTTCAGCGGAGACGCTGCTGCTTCGATCCGCGCCACAAGTCAAACGCCCCCATTCAGTCGCCACGACGACTGTTGATTACTGAATACCATTACTAGAAACACAGTCCTTAATGACCTAGCCAGCCTGCTTGGCTCGCAACAGCAGCAGTCATTGCACTAAAGGATTGAAGCAGGATTCTGCGCCTGGGCGTCGGGGAATAGACCTTAGCTCCTTAACGGAAAAACGTACAGGAAGATCACATTTAGTCTTTCTCTTCGTTCACCATGTCCTTGTTGTCCTTTAGTCTGTTTACGACACGCCATAACATTGGCCGGCATATAGTATCACCAAGGTCAGCAGATGCAGCTTTACTTAATGAAATGAAGAAGTTCATGATGAGGTAAGCAAGTTGTGAGAAGTATTGACGACATTGTAAGCTATTGCGGTAGTACACTTCTTAGCAGATGGGCCGGAAAAGTAGCTTGGTATCTCTGTTGTAGCGATTTTGTGGTTTGCTGAACCTTACCGAGTCTCTATCGAGACTCAAGAAAAACGAGTGGGGCAAAGTTGATAAACAATTAGCTTAAGCAGATTTCAAAGACTTGTTCGCGGTAAACGCTGGTGTCCTGTAATGCGCGCAGTAATGTTTGTTATGAACTCAAACATGAAGAGAAATTGACCCCCTGTAGAGTACGACATAGAGATGCGTAATTTAATCATTCCAATTAGATGAAAATGCTTTTTGAACCATTTCATAAGACGAAAAAAAGACGTTCATGATAAAATTGATCATCTACCAGTCTAATAAGATATAATCATTGCATGTTCAAAGTATTCTGCACGATCTACTCTAGACGTTTTCGATAGAATATGCAAAATGATCTCGCATCAATTAGTCAATGATTTGCTAAAGGCATCCCATTTAGTTTCATTTAACTGAAAAGACTGCCAGTATTGAAACCGATCAGCTACATCGGATTCTCTGCAAATCTGATTTCTATAGATCCTAATGAAAAAATGAAAAATTTCCTAATGTTTGCCTTTGTGCTTCATTCGTATCTATTATCTGTTTACTTTGATGTGCCATTAGAAAGGAACTGCGTGAGACCAGTGATAATTATATGAAAAGTTCGGGGTTTTATTGGCTTCCAACATCTCTCCTCCTTCCTCCTCTTCACCTTCATCTTCCTTCATCCAACATAGCTGGGCATCGGGCAACATGTAATCATTATTTTACATGGTAGAGGGTGACGAAAAATAGTATGTTCATATGTATATGAAATAGGGAAAGAAATGGATAATCTGAAAGATACGCCTCAGCCCAAAGAATCTCGAAAAATCTCTAGAAAAATTCGGTAACGACGATGACAACTGGATGGCTCCTATACACCCCGAACTACTTGAGAAAAACAAGATGGTCGACAAGGACCTGTACACATCCCACTTGCATCAGGCAAACGAGGGTATTCAACAGGCTAAACCTGATAACAAGGGGTATTTTGCTACGACGATTTCGGACCGCACACGGCGAAGGTTGTCCAAGCAGCGTTTCAGAGGCCTAAGCGGGACCTTTTTTATATCCATCAGCATCTTCAGACATCACGCCGACGGATTATCACGTTCGACTATCACTGGCAAACCAAACTGATAAGAGCACAGCTGATAACTAGTGTGAAAAAATTGTCGAACAAGTTTTTCAACTCGAGACCTGAAAATGTCTCACGAGATAGCACAAATCAGTTAGTTAAGAGATTAATAATAGACAATGACCTGGAATATGCAATCAATTTCTTGCTAAAATGCAAAGTAAATGCCGTATTCTTTTTCAAGTGATATCCCAATGATAAGCCAACCTGAAATAGAGAACGTTATTTCTTTGTATACTTGTGAAAAAATCAAGGCATGCTTACACGAAGGCTTGTAAGTGTATATTTTTATCTGTAAGCATAAGCAATTTATGTCTTATGCCTGAAAATTTATAGCCATAACTCAATCATATACTCTCAAACAGCGTAACAATAGCTGAAGTCTGCTTAATTTAGTTCGTTTTTTTTTTCTTAAATTTTTTTATAAAACAGTTGTTAAAAGAATGATACTCCCTGGCTGCGGATCGTACAACACAACTACACTGCATCCTCGAACGCTTTCATAATTAAAGTTGTTCTAGTCATACATAAGGATCGATAATTATTTATTAGGCCTAGGAACGTAACAAGGCTGAACCGAAATAATCTTCAAGCGAAAAATTAATGGCTCGTGCAACATGCCATTAAGGCTTTGTATGGTCTATTGAGGGCTCATACATCCAGCATTATTTAGAACCTTACGTCGTCCACAGTTAGTCAGAGTTGGAAACACAATGTCCAATATAGCCTACAAGAATACAAAAATGAGTAAGCGCAAATAATGGTATTTTTAAAGGTCGATTGAAGGATCCGTTTTTCTGATCAATCAACCTCGAAAGCCCGCCAGCATCTCCACAATAATCCTCTTATAAAAAATATTGTACTCCTATCGCACCGTACTGTTCATGTTCTATAACAGTATACTATCGAGTCCAATATAATACACAGACTATGTATTAATAAAGCATAGTAAACAAGGCCTTTATATACTAATAAAGCACAACGAAAAGTAACACTTTTTTTTTGTCCCAAACTGGGTAGTGATTTAAATTAATAGTTGAGAAAATTTTACTTTATAGTTGAACGAATACTACCCTTACAATTTGAGAAGTATATGTTTCGATGATTAACCTTCTTTTAATTGCACACTTTTCTTTTAACTGTCTGACTCAAATAAATGTCAACTTTCGCCCATGTCCTATTTTCCCAGTACTTCGATTATTACATTCAACTTCATGCTCCGTCTGACGTCGAACGGCCTCATTTACTCGTCTATACGAAGACTCAGATCACCATCCTCCTTATGTGAGATTTATATTTGTTGACTGTAGTTTTTTCAATACGACCCTTGACGACCTGTTATTAGAGGACGATGACGACGGCTTACCTAATTTTCTCATTTTAATCTTAAGCCTATATTAGCCAACTGTCGGTATCTGCTCGTAATTGATTCTCCTTTTCAGGTCTCTCGGCCTAATTTCGATCGTAAAATGTAGTCATTGTTGCCAATAGCCGATTTTATCGATAAAGAGACACACGTCAGGAGCGTACCTGTGAACCGAATGAGGCAAATGCCCTTAACATACTGGCTTATCAGTTGGGGACGGCCATTTTGATCTTATCCTGAAATTAACACTATGGTAGGCGAGATTCTGCGTGTGCTGAACGAACGACTGCGATTAAAATGGTAATCTAACTACTGTTGATTGTTTTGTGTTATCTTGCCGTGGTTGCGCACGGTTTGCATGACAGCGTAAATTGGGAGAAACGCTAAGACACCTTGAGCCGTTCATCAGTTACCATGGCTTAAAAGAACAGTACAGTATGAGATGTTTATGGATAACGCACAATGCCCGGCACACAGTAACAGAACGTATGAACGTTCTTACGTAAAGATAATTCATTCAAGATATTTATTGTTCGAATTTATTCGGTGACATTTTTAGCGGCGCTCAGTGAGTAGCTAAAATTTAGAAATCTTATGATGACTATAACGACTTCTTAGCTATTATTAGGCTATATCGGACGGTAGCTGGGTCCAATAAGCACTCTTTAAGCCTGTTTTTTGACTAGATATAACACACTGACAAGCGACATATCCCGAAAGTATCGAAGGTAATAATAAAATGTTTTCATAGAAAAATAAAACCGCTTAGCAGAAATAGAAAAATGGAACGGTAATAAGCAGCAATAGGTTCAACACGAGCAGGGTTACCTCGTTGAATTGGATAAGGGAGTATATTGTAAATAAAAGGCGATCTCTGCTTAGCCTCGGGTGTGAGTAGATGCAATTCTGTCAAACGTCACAAAACATGTAAGTTCCCTATGGGCATTCGCGGTCCCGAAACATCGTGGAACAACTTACTATACACCTGCAATGAGGTCCGTTAGAGATTAAGAGCGAAATGATTCAGGCTGGTAAACCTTAAGTGTGTATGTATAAAATATGGCACAAGATGTATGTCGCCGATTTTCTAAATCCGGTCATGAACAACAATATTGATTTATGAAATTAAGTAAGCTCATTTAATGACCTTGTTGATGATCCGCTGTTACCTCATGTTGGAAATAAACAATTTCTTAATTTATTTGAAAGCCAAAAGTCTTAACTAAGCGGCATCACCTTTCCCTTTTTTCACTCCAGTGATCGAGGTAATCGCTTGCTCTAGGGCAAACACATACCCTGAGTAAATACATCTTATTCTACATAGGTACCTATTTCAATAGAAGCAGCATAGAGAATGATTCGACATGTGGCTGCCAGCCTCAATTGTCAAGTATCGTCGCGGATGTATATAGCGGATGCTCACGATGTGTAGACGCATGTCCGCGTTCCCGTCGGCTAACTTTTCTCTCGAGACGCAAAACAATTTTATTCGCAATACGAAAGAGTTTGTATAGACTAGTCTTTCGCTATATTCCACGTAAATATAGTATATATTTATGTATTGATAGTAGATGTGGCAAGCGCGTGGCAAAAAAAAGAGAAGCTGTTCCAGTAACCAATCGAAACGCCGCTTAGCATCCTTAATTTTTTGCAGGATAATAGAATCTAGGAGATTTCATCATGCTGGTATGCCATGGCACGTCAAACTTCCAGTCTTTTCGGTAATTTGGTAGTATTCCTTACAGATATGGGCCCATACGACTAAACCGATAGAAACTTCCCGTTGATTAATATCTAAGCGTTGTGTTTCGATGTCACAATGACATGTTTGGTAGGGCATCGGATTTACAAACATGAGGTTTTTGGGGGGTGAGATTTCTTCGAATTACATTTGGGATCTTTGTACTTTTAATGCTAGCTTATTGCGGTGATCCAGTTAAAAAGAGAGAATATAGTCGATTCATAATATACAAGTTATTATTTCAAATTAACTTCAACAATGACAAGGACACTAGTTACGTGCGCGATGTCTGGGCCTTGTGAAGATTTCATTGCATCTCATTAGCCAACTCCTCGCAATTAGTTCAATAACTCGTTTCGTCTTATGAACCACTTAATTCATGGTAGGCAGATTTAAATGATACCTGTGTGTAACGTATTTGCCCCTAAGCTTAGGGACACGTTGTGGTGTAGGTTCGAATCCGGGCATAGGCAGAAGCTGGCAACCAGCCGTCTGACCTAGTGCCTAACGGCGATACCAGACATAAAACTCAAAACAGAGAGGCAGATTAATAAGAGACAAATATCTCAGCTAAACCTGAACCAACATAAAGTTGCCAATAGCTAATTGTACTAGCTGAATGGATATCTGTTGTGTAACAGTTTTCTTTAAAGCCGTAATATGATAAAAACTTGAAAAAATATCTTGTCGCAGAAGCATAGGGTAAAACTATACCATGCAGCCTGGCTTATCGAGCACGAGCTCAATCATTTGATGACTTTCGTTAAATAACTTGAATCACTTAATTATCTAACCATTCAGGCTAGGCTGTAGTTATTTCATTAATTTTAATTATTATCATTAATTATTCACAAATTTTAATTTATACATTTAGCAGAAACGGGTATCCGTATACTTAGAGTTTCTGAAAATGGGCGTACATTCCAACCGTGCACCTATTACGACTATTTACCCTATTACATGGAACATTAGCGCTACACTAGACAACTAATTACAGATATAGTTTCGAATATATATTATTCCGCAAGCTCCAATTATGATGAAACCATATTCGTCCACATCATTCAAATTTACAGTAGTCATTTTGTTTTTTTTTCGCACTCATGGACAGCGCTCGGTATTACCTAACTGAATTCATCTTAACATGCCTAGCGTAAAAGAATTATGTCATTATCTAAAGAATCTGTATTGAATAAAGACGAGTATTTATTTCCATTGGCTCAACTCTTGGTGTTTCTGTATCCGCTTTGTTTCCCTTTTACGTATACGGTTCTGCTCTTCGACCGGCTGTGTATACATACATCGAGATACTCTGATACTGCATACAGGTGCTACTGGTAAGCTAGCAATGAGTGACGTATTATCTCTTTCTTCTTTAGCCTTCTAAAAAAAAAGCCCTATAGCTACTACTGCTGCTGCTGCTGCTGCTACCCAGTTTGATGGAATTCTTTTTTAGCCTGGTCAAAGCTGTCTGCGCGACCTTCTCGTTTCCGGTTGTCCTTGTAGCTTTCTATTTATCAAGTCCGCTGGCGAAGTTGAACACGAACAAGGCATCTTGTAGGTACAGCTGTCTATCCGTGTGTGTGAGGGGCTGCATGTGAGAGGGGAAACTCTGCTGTACGCCCAAATTGTCCTTCCTGTTTCCTAGTGTCGAATGTGCCGTAAGGTCGACTAATAGTACGGATGTGAGAAATCCAACTTTGAGTACTATCCGGCTCTGTCCTATTCATCTGTCTCAAAAAATCGGCCTCAACAGCAAAGAATCAGGTAGAATGGCGTAGGGGTTTTGGAGTTGCGAGGCAGGTCGTCGACGGACAGCGGACGTTCGCTCTGATCGAACTCTTGCTCTTGCCTGTGAACGAAATTGGATGTGTCCTCTGAGAGCCGACAAATGGAACAAACCGACGGCGCGTACACTCATGGGGTATTTGCAGCAGCGATTCGGGTAATCGGCGGCAGATTCAGGCAAACTCGGGCGACTGGCTCAGCTGATTACATCAAGGCGTGCCAGAAAGCAGCTAGGGTGTGGGGTACGCGAACAAGCGGTTGAATATTAGCCGCTTCGATTTGTCCTTCTTTCTAGTAGGTCTTTACGCCTAATAGACAAGTTGGGTAACAAGTTTATTAAGCAAAGATTTTCTACACCTCTGTTATTAGTAAATAGCTTTGTCAGATCTGTCCATCGAATTTGTCCCGTACGAAGCGCAAAATCTATTGATACCGAAATACGAGTATAAGAATAATTCTAATAATAATCACTTATTTCGTTTAGTGCCGCCGTTCCGTCTGTAAAAAGGCAAAGGTGGCCTCAAGCGAACCTATTTGAACTTCATCACTATTAAAATGTTTTCCTATTACGCAGGCCCAACATAACACGTTTTCGAAGTTGTGTTTCTGAAGAGCTGTGGAAACCTGCTTGCATAATGCAGCCATCTTATAAAGTCCGATTTTACTGTTTGATTTTCTGTGGACAGCTGTGTCCCTATGATAACCTCACCGTGACCATTTTTTTTTTCGTAAATGCTTATTTTCAAACATGTTGGCTTTTCGAGTTCGGAAATACTTTGCCTACCATATGTTACATCAAAAATATTAATATAAAATATCTGTTCCCGGTAAATACTGCAGATCGGACCGAAGTTGCATGAAGTTCCATTGCTCGAATTCAAATTTAAATTACGTCAGAGTTTTAGATATTATTGTGAAGTATATAGAAACGTATTGATTTTCATACAATTAGAACGGCTTGTTATGAACACGATCTCTGACAACTAACGCTCGCCAAGTTTAAGTTTGTTTTGCGTAACAATATAACATACAGTAAGTTTCAACTAAAAGCATTTTCGTCGTTGTGTCCAACCTTATCTATGAATGAATACGGTGTATTATTCCGAAGAAAGCATCTTGCATTTATTGTGTAGGCCTCTAGGCGTTTTGAATACAAACTAGTTGACAAGAGAGCTGCTTTGTGATATAAACATAAGAATTTGGGTTCATTTTACTACCATGTCTAAACAGAGTAGCGTCAATGCTGTATTATCAACTATACACTTGTATGGCTGCATACAGATTACTTTTAGTTTTACACCAAATACAAATGCAGAGAACTTCTGTAAGGTGCATCTTGTACCATGGTTAAGGAGGTTGTCACCGAGACGTAAAGTAAAGGAACGACCTATTTTGGGGCCATTATGTAAAAAAAAAAAAGCAGAACTTGTAGAAGCAAAAAGATGGAGGTCTGTAGAGGGGCGTCAGGATGTTGTGAGTCTTATTTTGCTTCACATCAACAATGTACGAGTCGCATCCGTCTCCGAATAGGTGAGTGAGTCCCACACTAAAAATTAACTATTGAAAGAAATAGCTCCAGATTTCCCGGTTGTGCGTAAATGCATAAAAACCATATATAACTCGATAAAAAAAGTCAGAAAGATACTTTATCTCAAGCCCATGCATATGTGTGAATACATCAACTGGACCAATTGTCTACGTGAATTAACAAGTTACGCGTATGACTACATAAAATTATACTTCCTTAAGAATATAAAAATTCAATAAAACAAATACGGGGAAGCTTTCTTACCACAGATACATTACTCGGTAATTTGCTTTTCATGTCCTATTCGAAGTACGTGATAAAGTTTCCTGTACATCTACGCCATGTTATCAAAGAAATAATGGCAGAAGCCATTATATTCAACACGACGCACTTGGAAACTGTGCCTGATCTAGCTACTTCCGGACAAATGCTCTCTGCAGACCACAAAATGTCCCCTGTGAATGCTTGGAGAAGGTCAGAAGGAGCTTCTTGAAGAGTCTGCACTTTGAGACGGCACCGTAACTTTATGCTCACCTTTATGCAAGCGAACCTAAACTTTCGTTGTCTACTTGAGAATAATTCATTTTCCGGTTGTCATATTAGTTGTGTATTTGCCTACAGGATTTAGGGTCCTAGATGAATTCAAGGGTTTCTGGTGCTTGAGAAACTGTTGCATCTTCGAAGAAGCTGAATGCTGCTGATCAAAAGTGTTTAAAAAAAAATACGGATTTTTTTTTATGAATTTATTGATAATGGAAACACGGTTTTAAAGAAACAGTTTACGTTAATATGTCAAGTTATAACAAAACTTGAACAAAAAATCACCTATTCCGGGAAAGAATGACCACTGTTCAAGAACGTACGTTTTCGTATACGTTGTAAAATCCATCCAGTCTCTATATTTATAGTAATACGAGGGGGAATGAGTTTGCAGGACTAAAAACGTCGATCAAGGACCATTCTTATATTTCATAAAAAAAAATTAATTTCCTAGAGGGATTTTGCACATTGTTAGCTATAATGGTAAAAAAAAGACTTCATAAAAACGAACCGTTTTCCGGTCGTACGTTCATGCCAAACTGGTTGGTAGGTTGTAAAGCAAGCAAATTTGAACTCAATACGAGACTTCCTATCCAGAGATACAAGGTAACAACGATACTGTAATCCAGCCGCTCTACAGACTGAAGCTCGAGCTCCTTATTGCTTTGATTGTAACATCTCTTATTAAAACGCGTTGTGTTCGTCCGTAGTAACTAAAGCCACCAATAACTAGAAAATTCTTTAAGCCTAACGCATATCAACCTAACTTAAGACTAACTATCAGATCTAATGCAGGACCGCTGAAACAAATACACGTCAGTACTTTTGCTATTATTTCAGTTCTCATCGAACTAACTCTATCTGCCATAAGTTAAGACATGTCCGTTGTATCAACATGGAATTTAATCTGCATAAAGTACTTAGGTGATTTCAGCCGTGAGATAGTGCACTAACTCGGAACAAGTCGTTCAGGCCTGATCATCCTTGACCAGGCAAGAGGACTCCCACCGAATAACCGAAGTGCCCGCGTGTCTTTCGCTAGATCATCTACGAATTAAAAAAGCCACTAATAGTAAAGAGTTTATGTTCAGAAGCTTTATTAATAGAACAAGAAGACTGAAGATAAATCGCAACATGCTACAAATACAAAGTAAGCATCTGCAGTTGTTCCTAATAGAGAAATCACAATTTGAAATGAAAAAAAAAAGTAACCGTTTAGCAAAATACATAGAGGGTATACTATTGCAAAATCTTCACGGCGGTAATAGAGGTAGTTCTATAGTTTTCTGGAATTAACAAGCAGGTCGAAGCGATAACTAAATTGTCACCATACGATCTAGGATGTGAGCGTTTCACACTGTCACTCGACTTAGCCCTGTACATTTAGAACTTACGGGATCAGTCGCAGCGAAGCAAGCATGAGTGATCGCTCATTTACGTGCCGTATGAACAGATGTCCAGAAAGCTTCTTTAACATCATCCGCAGAGATGGATCGAATCCTAACAGAGAGAAAAAATAGCACATCTTTTACCACGTTGCATGGCCTCATAGAACCGAGAAAATAACTGGGCTTTCTTGAACGACGATTCAGAGGATATCTGTATCAATAAAAGAGCTGGAGGTCTATAGTCATCGAGGTACCGACACACTGCAGTGTGAGGGTGGCCATACAGTCTCTTCAGGGATAAGTGGATTCCAGCCTGGCTTATGAAAAACGCAATTTATCGTGAAATTAAGGACGACCGCGTCGTACCGAACGCGAGTGTCGTACTAGAACCATACAAGACTGGGGAACTCGCAGATGAAGCCAGAAATTGTCGTAGTGGACACGTTCACCCGGTATATTGGGTGATATCTAATTGAATCACAACGCCGAAAAACGAGGAAGGAATCTAAACCAGGCGGCTAGTGAGTGGCCAGCCAAGGCATAACCGATTAATTAAAAAGAAGCGGTTTTCGACATATTGTCAACAAGCCTGACGCTATCCAGTACCGTATCGTAGCTTAAGGGAGTTGGACGACCTCAATTTGTAGTCAATATAGAAGATTACCTATAAACAACATAGAAATAAGGATTGATCGCAGAAGATAAATTACATGTAATTGCCATGAAAATAGCGCCAGATAATGGAGCCGGTTCTATTGCCAGGACCTACAGCTGTAAGTTAAGACAGTACAGAATAATAATAGTGATAAAAATGTTGTAGGTGGTACCGGTAGAGAATAATTATACGATGTTTAAGTGCACGATATATTAGATGGAGTGAAAATTGCAAAAACCAAAAAAGGTTAGTAGCCAGGTTATAGCGAACGAACGCTCTCGCTGAGTTCGAGCCGTTGTTTAAACCGCATCCCTGCCTCTGGTCATGTGTTTATTGTCTCTTATTGCTTGCTTAGTCTAGGGTACGTCGATGTGACGTTGCGTTAGGCGTACTGTTTTTAAAAAGGGGGAACGCCAAGTAATACAAGAGTTACTACCTAGTAAAGGAATAGGCTGTGTATGTTCTACAGCAAGATACAGTACGTGGCATTACGGTCTCTGCAGGTATGTATAGATACGTACTTGCAGAGGCTTTTTACCTGAATTGAGGGAGTCTGTTAATTCAGGTTTCGTCATTACTGTCTCCATCACACACTGATAGCAGATACGCTTTCGGGAACAGCAGTTTCTGTCTCAGCTCAAGCTACAGAGCCGCCCTTCTTATACGTGTCAAATGTTTTCATTGCTACTGAAAGTACACAAGATTTTAGCCAGTTGAACGCTTTCATATATAAGCACAAGGGCTATCGATAATTTCTATCTAATAACGGAAATCTATCCAGTTAAAATCCTAGCTTTTTGTTGGTACGGACAGAAGCTCACCCCATATGACTAGTGATTTCTCGGCAGTGTTATAACAGGTTGCGTTTTACTGGACCGAGGGCAACATGATGGTGTTTCCATACACCGCTGAAAGAAGATTTCATTCATAAAAGCAAAAGTTTATTACTAATGCTTCCATTAACTATTTCTTCAGAGTAACGGACCTGTTTGGTTTAAATATTACATCATTTTCTTTAGAACCGTCGTCGTAACTTTCTAGGTTCTCTATTCTATATCTGAATAAAATAAGCCTGCGATAACGAAATGGTGTACAAAGCTTCGTTATGGGGATCCGTTGGGGGAAACTCTGCGTCCGCTCCTCGTGCAAAGACTATTTCTAAAGATATCGCTTTCCTATAAGCTATGCTAATGTTGACAATCGAAAAGGACAACAGGCGCATGCTGATGCCATATACAACCTACTACCAGTCCATATTATATATATCCCTGTTATATAACGTATCTACTTGACGTAATGTAAAAGGAATTGTTGGTATTCCGTATTGCGTTTTGCGGCAAAGCGTTAGATAGGACAAAATTGTAACACAAGTAACGAGGAACGAGATCGATTTGATGACAGACGGCGAGTGCTTGTAACTGATGGTATCCTTTTTGGGGCTTCTGTTACGTTATACAGTAGTGTAATTCGAATATGATCTTCCAAACGTTCTCGAATATTTTAATAGAGCGTTATGCCGTATAGATGAGATT
Organism: Varroa jacobsoni; assembly: GCF_002532875.2. Classification (NCBI taxonomy): domain Eukaryota; kingdom Metazoa; phylum Arthropoda; class Arachnida; order Mesostigmata; family Varroidae; genus Varroa; species Varroa jacobsoni. Next base: position 6,237 of record NW_019213357.1, on the reverse strand, counting down.
ATCCGCCACTAACAATTGTCTATGCCGTTGTCTAATAGAATGTCTGTTGATGTGTTTAACCGAGCGTTGTCGAACAGGGAGGCATAGAGGTTATTTTAGTCTGGTTAATAATAAAACCCATCTTCTCTCAGCTACTCTTCTCGAAGGTCATGGTGACGTTTAATGCCGGCCGACGTCGAATTATCTGTCTATAGCACGTTTGCGTTTCGTTCCTCGCTCTGTTATCTTCACGTTTATCACAACAATCTGCCACGTCTGACGTACACAGTTACTTAGCTCTTATCTTGATCATATTGGAAACGACGTCGTGATGTTGCCAAAAGGGTATGAGCAAAATTGAAAAACTACGCAAGAACATTATAACATAAAAAGGGAGACTGTTGAAAGTAAATGGTGGAACAGGTTTCTATGATTACTGAGTGTTGTCTAAATAGGGTTTTCATAATACGAAAGCATCAGGCATGATGTACATTTATCATTTTCACCTTCATAGACGACCTGGATATTTCAAACCCATACATACATATATATATACACTATACCATTATCCAACAACGAAGATTCTATTATCTTGCGTTCCATACTCTCATATTGAAGCGTTCGTAGCCTTTTCTGTAATAGCCAATTTACTCTAGGCCGTATCCACGATCTCGTGAAGTACGCTTTGTGGCCTTTTACCACAGTCCACAAAGTACAGAAGTAAATTAATTACCACGTATGATGATGGAACAGGTGACCGAGTCTTATTTTGTCGCTGCTGCTGTTACTAAAAATGCTCCCTCTTTTGATACAGCTTTCTCTATACGATCAGGAACGGCACTGGTATTACGTATTATGACAAAATATCAGGACAGCCTACGCAGTAACCCTTGTTAAGACTAGCATAAACTTTGCTAAGGTTGCTAAGATCGTCCAATAACCAGCCTGAACACATTTAATAGGATGATCTTATTACCTTATCAAAACAGAGAATATAATTACCATAGGAATTTTTTTGTTTACCGATATGCAATATACTATAGTGTAATGTTATAATATAAAATTATATTCTATAATAGAAAACGTGCAGAAATTCATTTACGCTAAAAGATTTCGAGCTTATATTCACTGTACTGTTTGCCCCTTGAGCGAGTCTGCAGACTTCGTGAATCTTCTTCGTTCTTGCGCCCAGGACAACCGTTGGCTTTCTTGTATCAAACGATGGCCTCATAGAGGAAAATCGATTCTAAATACATTGAAGTCAGTCATCTTTTTCTAATTTTTAGGGATACTTGAAGCGGCTGAAGACTCGATCTGGCGTTGTTACTGTCGTTTGGTTTTTTAGAAGAGTGCATATATTGTTACCGTGCCGTAACGAATAGTTACGCAAAGATATTGCTTATAGGCATAACGGCGCCTTCGAGCTCGCTCAATTCTCCGGTAGTACAGAACGGTCGTCAAAAATCGTCACTACGATTTTTTTCATAGAATTCTAGTAAATTTACCTTTAACGCAATGGATAGTAATTAAGTGACAGCGTTACTCATCGTGCGTCTATATTTCCTCAGTCCTCAAGCTGCAGTAACAAGGTACGGATATGCGTAATTTCCGTAAGAATCATATCCCTGTACTCATCACATAAAAAGGAAGAAATTGGCAATGAAAACTTTGTCGACTGTTGAATTCAGTTCCTTAGCATTGCTTAAGCTTCAGGGCATTGTTTTCCCTTATATGCTAAAGGGCGTTCCGATCAATAGTTGGAGATCGAAATGGTCGTATTCCTGTTGCGGTTTCAGTGCGTGCCAACCTGTTGTCAGCTCTTGCCAAAGGAACGATCAGAAATTGTCAAAATTACATTCAGTAAATTTAGTACGGATTTATTTGTTCCGTGGAAACATCAGGAAGGAGGTGTTTGGCTCACGCTAGCTGCTGTACTACACGATATTTGACATGACATTCCCAGATCAGTTAGCGGCAATGGCGGTGAACGTCAGTAGCGTCTAACATATATGATATAATGCAAAATTCTAAAAATAAATAATTCAACAATATAAACGGTTAATTGTGTACAACAAGTTTGTTTTTTTGGCAGCTAAGTACAAATCTCGTAAGCAATTTATTATGGTTATTAAAATTCTGCAGAGCTGCCTTCCACGAAACGTTTTTGCGGAACGATATGAAGCGGGAGGTTCTACTCAAATAATTACTCTAGGTATCCAGCTCAAATACTATCCTATAGATATATAATAGAAGAAAATAATTTGGGAATCTTCAGACAGGTAAGGCAGTGACAATTTTCAAAGTGTAAGTACAGTTAAGCACAACACCGTACGAGTATTTCGTCATACGTTCTAAGCTTCCATTTTTATTTTATCAGTACTAACAACGAAAGTTTTTATTACAAGCCGAGAACAGGTTTAGTGAAACTAGCTGGTATTTCCACATCGATAATACGCCTATTTTACATCAATCGAGTAGATAAATGCTTTGGCCATAAAGATGAAATGATGGAAAGATCATTTATATGTGACGGCGGAAGATATGGATGCTGAACTAGCTTTTAGAAAAAGCTACGCCTTGTCTAATCGTAGGTCTAGTTTCCCCAATCTCGACTAGCAAAAAAGTGAACGATGACCGTCCTAAGAATCGGTTGGAAAAGTAGACTGCATTCTATATATATATATATATATATATACGCAGTCATTTAAGATAGGTCAGATCCATAATTAATTGTAAATATATCTATTCAAGTACGTGACCATTTCAAAAACCGCCAAACAATAGAACAGATTACTTGGAGGCCATGGCTTGTTTTCGAGCTACTTTTACGTTGTGATCAGAACTAACGTCGCTGCGCCATTTTCGAACGTATTCGGATACCCAAATTATCGTTCATTAATCTGGAAAAAAAAGCCTTGAAGAAGTCACTTCAGTCTACCTCATTATTGAGGAATGAGACTGCAATGGCAAGTGTAGGAGGAAAGGGGAAATAATGTGGACATTGGTAAAATGAGCCGTAAGGTACAATACGCTCTCGGGCTCATTGGAAGTGGCACTGAAAACACACTTCGGCCTCGTGCCTTCTCGACGAATCCCCCAGGGACAAACCCAATCGACAGGGTATAGTCTATTGAAACCATCTTTTAATGATACATTCGTACTTTAGATGATGGATGATCTATACACTAGACGGTCGGAAACTTACTAGAGCTGATTTCGAATTTAGGCCACCTGAAGTGTCCTTAAGTTTAGTCGTCCAGCATGAGGGCCATAAGTGGACTATTTCAATGGAAGTATTGAATGCTTAAGTGGTCGGAAGTATAAATAGGATGTGCAGAAAATCGTATTATTTTAATGCAATCATTAGGGGATCAAGTGACGAGTCAAGTCGAGCACTTCTGGAAATTGCTGGAGCGTTAATATATTTAGCAATTGCGTTAATAACGAAGAAAAATATGTTGTCTGGTTGTTTCGATTTGCACCGCCAAGTGGCCTTTTAATTATAATCCAAAATGTCAAAACCACATAATTTTAAATGTTCCTTCTCAGTTCATTTAGAGTTATTTTAACCAGCGTAACTATGAGGTCAATGCACTTATTCCCAGTTACTTAAGTTCATGAACAAGTATATATAACTCGTGCATTGGTGTCATTATTCACTAGAATAACATAAATAAAAAAAAACAACATAAATAGAAAAAATGTAGTTTCAGCTCAGTCAAAAAAAAAGCTCAGGGTCAAAAAACTGTACTTTTTTTTACCCGACGACTCAGGTGCTACGAAGCGCATCGCGAGGTCAGTCCGCAACGAAAAAGTCGTTACCCATCAGAATCGATGCTACGGAACAGAAGGATCGAGAAAAATGCTCACATACGGAGAAGCCACTTAGCAGTCGTTCGATTCCCTTTCGAGTCGGTCCCACGACGCATTTTTATTTCGTGTGCAAATATCAGAGGCGGTAGCTAGCGACCTTCTGGGACCATTTACGGTTATTGGCCTTCGAACCGGTGAGAATATCCCGAACAGCCGATACCGAGCAAGTTTGTATTTCATAGATAACAAAAAAACCCTGATCATCCAGGTGGCTACAGCTTACCTTTTTACGAGAGGCGGCATCAGTGTTAATTTGATGTGAGAAACAGGGACTTGTTTATAGGACCAACGCATGTTTCACAATTGAAATTTTAATGAACATATATATATATATACATATATACATGGCACGAGAGATACAAGATCAGCAAGCGTATAGGTGACATTTTATGGCTTCTATTTATAATATTTTAAATACTAAACATCTATTTTGCATTATTGCAGTATCGACGGAATAGTACCTCTCATTGCACCAGTATCTATCGTAACTAGATTGATCAGAGCGGCTTTCGGGACTTGTCAAATCAGGAGGTTGATCATGTTAAACGGAAAGCTGTTAACCTTCAAAGACTGATAGGTTACGCAGAATATCAGACTGAGGAACAGAGTTCTAGTCAGCTAACCCCGCAGAAGCCATTTAGCTGTCCCTTGACTCTCGTTTGAGCTACGCGATGCATTTTTACGTTATTTGCCAATTGCAGCCAAAGCCCGTAACAGTGCTATGGGAGCATTTACAGACCAGACTTTTCGACTTACGACTAGGTCGCCCAGAACGACCACTGCCTCTATGGACTAATTTGAATAAGTTACTTTTCGCGAGAGAGAATAGGCAAGCAAACATTTTTAAATTGAATCATTGGCAAGATAAAACCTGCTATTGGATGCTTTCTGCGAGGGTCCGGAAATTCGTAACCTCGAAGTAACGAACAGTATTTGTTAACAAAATACGGACCATCCTTAACCCAAAGTCGAAACAAATATTTGTCATATTTTAAAGTAGTCGTAGTAACCTGAATATACGTTATCTCTGCCTACTTATTGGCAGCATCATAACTCAGAACTGAATAACTTATACGAAAAATTGTGACATCCTTCCATTGACATCAAGTTAACACCATCAAAGGAGTTCTGCAGAAACTGAAACAGATCATAGCCTGATGCTGCAAGATTTGAGCTATACGGCAGATGCATTTTAACTTCTCATTCAAGTTTTTTTTTGTCAATTTTTCCCTGATAGCTAAAGGCCTATCGTTTTTGTGGTGGAAGACGACTCCCTTAGGTACAATAGCCCCGGTCAATTTCTTTTGATGGTTTGGTATAATTTTGTTAGTTGTTGACAGTAAACACCGGCAGCAATTATTTTATTAGGCAACAGCAGGTCATAGTATACGAGTCCTCTCGAATCCCACCATACACCGAGCATCGTTCCTTTTGGCGTCAGTATCGACTCGTTTGTCCTGTGAAGCTTCTCCTCGTTGCCGTTGTACGATCCACCTTTCATCATTCGTCGTTGACCGCTATGAAAGTAGTTTCGTCGCACTTTTTAGACAGAATCGCAATGTTTTTTTTTGTTGGTATCTTTATTTGAGATTTTTTTCAAAATTATCGAGCTCCTGGTTGTAGCCAGCTTTCTTCAAATGGGTTAAAATTATGTAGTGGTGGATGTTTACCTCGTTTATAATGTCATAGTTACTTACGGGTCAGTGTTGCTCAACTTTCGCAATAATATCATCAAGCCTTTCCTAATCGCTCGATTACTACGAGGAGCATCTCTTACACGGAGATTTCTAAGAAAACGCGGCAGAACCATTCCTGAGGACCGTTTCTTTCAGTAGTGCATCTTGACCATGAACGAGACCAATTTTTTACGGGCCTGGTTAGTATTTGTGGCTTTGTCGTACAAAAACTGAAGGATATAGCGAATTTTAGCAAATATCTTTAGAGGCATTCGAGCAACTTTAACGCATATGCTATTATCAAAGTTCAGCTGTCAAATGACGCTAAAACCAGCCCGGCTTGTATCGCTTGAGGTAAGCGACCTTAAAACTATCTAGCTAGAAAAGCGACAAATATGTTTTCCGCAACTCAATATTACGTCAATTCGAAACTTGAACGTATATATTGATTGTCATTATTACGTCCGTAACGGGATGGAAAGCGTTTTGTAAGGGCTAAAAGAAAGCTTGAAAAGCCGCTGCCGATAGGTGAAATCTGTTCAGTAAACGATCCTGTTGTGCATTTAAGCTGCCCACATTTCTTTTGCCAGGACCTAATAGAATACGTTCACAGCATCTATCGTCTAGAAAAGCGTGTAGTTATTAATCTATCTAAAACAACTGATGACACAAGACTTTTTGTCGAAAAATAGCAAATTTATTCTTGAAA